>NW_007578124.1:128378-129435 GCF_000690725.1 Stegastes partitus | reverse complement strand
TGTTCTGGACTTAAAGGTGATCAGCACACAGTTCTGTTATTCTGATGCTCATATGCAGTGTTTAACACATTCACTAGACCACCTGTCTAACCTGATAACCACAGTGTAGACCATCCAGCATGATGAAGGGCTTTAACGCCACTCAGCTCTCCACGTTTCTCTGTTCTGAACAGGAATGAGGAATTTCAAACTGAATCCACCTTTTTATCCCCAAACCTGAGCAACTCACTGGGAAACTAATCCAGCATCACATTCAACCACTAAAACTAATGTTTCTGTTCAGGAATGTGAGTAAATAATCTGACATCTGAATCAAGACATAATGAGCTTTACTAGTTTTTTTTGTTTAGAACAGTAAATTAGAAACTTCCTGGATGACAATAATAAACTTTTGGGTTTTCTGCACCGTCAGACCGTAATTAAAGCTGCAGGCAGCGATGGTCGGGTCCTCGCCGTACGATTGTCGGCTGTCATGCAAACGTGTTCTGGGCGGGATTTGATCCGACGTGTTGAGTTTCAGGCAGATCGGAGCACCTCCTGGTTTATGGCATCTTATGGTGTTTTGGTGAAATCCCGCTATGTCCACGACGTCACACTTTCACAGAGCGGTTTAATAACTGTTAATCACCAGGTCCTGCACAGGTGTGTACGACGTTCCCCAGAGGAGGAGAATGATTTTGTAAATGAGAAAAAATCGCCTCAAATGCTCGTGTTATTTCCAAGATGGCGGACTTCCTGTTGGGTTTAGAGAGTCGCGCTGGTTGACTTTTCGGTACGTCCTGACCTGCTGCACATGCCCACCAGATCTCACAGCTGGAGGTGAAACATGCTTCTGATGTGACTTTGTTCCTTTCAGATATCACATTCTTCACCAGTCCTGGTGTGCGTACAAACTTTGGTGATTTTTCCAGCATGTTTACATCCTCAGGAACGTGTTTCTGTGGTGAAAAAGTTCTTTTTTGGCATTGAAATGATAGTTTTGGATAAAGAGCTTCTACATGATGATCTAATACGTTAGTTAATCGCTGTACAAACACTTCAGAGCGTCTGTCAGCTC
>NW_007578124.1:126955-128303 GCF_000690725.1 Stegastes partitus | reverse complement strand
AAGTTGTGATTAAATGTGTTAATTTCTAAATTAACCCGTTACCGTCTCAGCCTTAAATGACCAGTAGATACTTTCCTGTTAAATCGGTTAATGAAGGTTGTTTTTATATCGTCTTCGGTTCGTCCTCCAACCTGAACGATCAAACTCTCTGATCAGCGACACCAGCTTTGTAACATCTAATACACAAACATCCAGCTACAGGTTAAAGGAACATGACTCTCATCACAAAACAAGGGACAAAGAGGAAAGGGAAAGCTTTACCAACATATCCATCCACCCCGACCTCCTCCCTCAATGGACCTTCTGACTCTGACGGAGCTGATTAATTCATCTAAACTAACCCGTTAAAGTCCCAGCCCTAGCTTTTATAAGTAATATTTTCATCCTAGAACTCTCTGAACCTCCTTCAGCTCTGATGTGTTGGTCCGATACCGTCGAACACGTTTCATCCCGACCGGTACCACCCAGCCGTCAGAACCACTCCGAGCAGCCGCTGCCCTCCTCCTGCTGCCGTCCTCCAACGTCTGCCTTCCTGTGTGGAAACATCTTCGGTCAATACTCTGCGATCAGTGGAGCTAAATGAGCCTTCGAAGCCGCTGATTAAAGACGCATCCTTCGGCGTTTGCATTTCACGGCGTGTGCGTACATCATCTCCTCTCGCTCTGATCTGTGCTCGTTTGATCGTGTGCCAGTCATAGGAGTGGATTTCCATCATGGGCATCATTAGAACCGCTGCTGTCGACGTCGCTGGATGACGGCAGCTGATTGTGCAGCGTGAGAAGAAAAAGACAAACGTCGGGTTTCTTAGAGCGCCGTGAATCTGTTGCGCTGACTTCTTAGCGTGTGTTTAAACTGTAGTGGGTGTTTAGACGAGAGTCTGCATATTGATCAAGTGCATGAAGGTACTTCAAAGAGAGCTGAGTGCAGCTAAATTCCTCCATGTGTGGAAACAAGACGCCGAGAGAGGACTGTGATGTAACTAGTCCCTGTGCATGAAGGAGACGACGTGATGTCAGGATGATGGTGGTGATGAGCGGTTCTCTGATGATGCTGCAGGTTGTGAAGCCTTCACAGGTACAGGTGTGGTGTTAAACGTACACCTGACTGGAGACATGTGGAGCTGCAGGGTTGCTGTGTTTGGACGCTCAGATGGCAGCAGCACAGGCTTCGTGTTCGTTCAGTTGTTCCTGCAGCCTGAGCTCCAAGCATCCTGTCAGGTGTAGAACGTAAAAGGCTCTGAGGGGGGAAGCGTTTTAAACGTCTTAATGAAAGTCTGCAGCGCTGCCAGCAGAGTTCCTCTCACTCACGCTCTGCTCTTTGTTTCACTGTTGGAAGTGTTGATAGCAGC
>NW_007578124.1:119735-126189 GCF_000690725.1 Stegastes partitus | reverse complement strand
GCATTGAAATGATAGTTTTGGATAAAGAGCTTCTACATGATGATCTAATACGTTAGTTAATCGCTGTACAAACACTTCAGAGCGTCTGTCAGCTCCGTGTTCTTCCTCATCAGAGGGCTACGAACCCTCCGATACGATCTGATCGCTCTGCCGTCGGTAACGTGCTGCTCAGCGGGAGCCGTGATGCGTTCAATGTTCTGCAGAGAGGTACAAACCTGCACACATCCAGTGACCCCGGTCATCCGTTTAACCCGTCCTGTAACTCAACAGGTTTAAACACCGGTTGCATCTGTGCTGCTTTACGGGGTAATTAGGAGCTGAGTGTTTACGATTTGTGCTCAGACTTCAGCGTGTTGCAGCCCTCTGCTCCCACAAAACTATAATTACTGCATCATGTGAGGTTCTGCATGACTTCAGGTCGTCGTCCTACTGCGGCTCCTACGCAGCTTCTCATCACAGAATGAAACTCACTGGATCAGGTTTGATTTGCAGAATGAAGGTGAACTAGTTCCCGACTCGGTTACAGCAGAGACTTCATGATGAAACCTGAGCATCCTGAAGGCACCTGAAACTACGACACCAGGACCGGATCAGATCTCTTCATCATCATGCAGCCGAAGGTTGTCTGAATCGGATCAGAACGATGCGGAGACGGAATGGCGTTCTGTTCAGTCAGCTTTGGACGGACCTGCAGCTGAATCCGTCTCTGGCTTCTCCGACTCTGCAGCTCCAATTAGCGGAGAGCTAATTATCGTAACGTCGTTTAGCTGCCCATTGTGAAACCCTGATAGCACACTGTGTCGACACTCCAGCTGCTCTGCTCGTCTTCCTCCTCTGGTTGCTTATTCCTCCTAAAAAAATATTAAAAACACAACATGCTTCAAAATTCAGCTCTTCAGGACGATCACCGGGTTTTGCACCTGTCAGGTGTAATCAGGAACATTTAAGGTGCACCGACTGATTTCTATCAAACGAGGAGGAAGTCACTGAGAGCTCATGACGAACTCTTGAGAAGCTCTGAGCCAAAGCGTGACGACGTTTCTACCTGCTGGTGTCATCGTGGTTAATATCTGCACCAAACACTCGTCACTTTCTGTTTCACCACCAAACGTTGCTGAAATCCGTCGTCCTCTTTTGATCACATCAAACTAACATTCGGGGAACAACCGACGTCCCTCCTGCAGGTCTGCCTCTCAGTGATTAGTTATTGGAGTGTTTTCTGTCTGATCTCAGCAGCTTAATGCATTAATTTCTGTAATGCAGCAAACAAAACAACAACAACAACAACAGCCTCTTGTGTTGTGAAGCTTTTTGCATATTGTGTCATAACAGCGAATCCTGCATCTTAAGTTTAATTGCAGAAGCCGTTAACAGGATGAGCTCCTCGTTTGTTTTCTCTTTCCTCTGAGTTTTAACGCAGCTCTTTATGACGGAGTTCCTCGTCCTCGTTTTTACTGCATCGTTCCTTTTAATAACACACTAAAACATTTCATTCAGATTGTTCTTCTTCCCTCCGACTGCTTGTGTTTTAGGAGCTGTTGTGTTGAATTAGAAACGCAGCAGCAGCAGCAGCTTTGTTCAGCTGGTGAAGCTGCAGCGCTGTGACCTCTGGAGAGAAGGTCAACCATCAGATTACATCAGGAGAGCATCACACCACCACCATGCACAGTTAGTCCTGACTGACTCTTGTCCGTGCATTTTTACGATTTAAAGTTATAATCAAACTTCTGGTTGAGTTGTTTTAGCCGCACAGCAAAGTCCTTCTGCTGATTCATCGATCGCTGCCTGAAATACGTCAACAAGAGTTTAATGGGTTGTTTCTAGAAGGATGAAGACTTTTTCCTCTGATCTGATGATCATTTATTTTTTATTTTATGCAAATGTTTTGCTTTTTTTTACCAAATACCAGTAAAGCTAGATAACTAATTATCAGCATTATAACAGGATGAGCTAAGATGGTGGTGAAAAAGCAAAAACACCTTCTGATCGTTTCTGGGGCTGATTTTGATTTTATGAAGGAAGATATTCTGATGTGGACACACCAAAGACATTTAGTTTATGTTGGTGATATACTGAGAAAGGAAAGCGATGGGATCATTTTTACACATTTTCTGGTCATTTATTCCGGTGAAGACGCGTCGCTCTGCACCGCTGGACAGATGATGTGACGACAGCGTTTAGAAATGACCTCCAGCATCATGTTCTGTACCGGGGCTGCACGGTGGTTCTGTGGTTAGCGCCGTTGCCTCACAGCTAGAAGGTCGGCGGTTGGCGTGAGGACACCCGGGATCTTCCTGCGTGGAGTCTCCATGTTCTCCCCGTGCAGCGTGGGTTCTCTCCGGGTTCTCCGGCTTCCTCCCACAGTCCAGAAACATGCTGAGGTTAATTGGTGATTGTAAATTGTCCGTAGGTGTGAATGTGAGTGTGCTTGGTTGTCTGTCTCTAAGTGTAGCCCTGTGATAGACTGGTTACCTGTCCAGGTGAACCTGCCTTCACCCTGAGTCAGCTGGGATAGACTCCGCCCCCTAGTGAGGATCTGTAAATCTGTGACAGGCCGACATCAGCCGACCAACATATCTGCTTCTAAACATGTTAGCATGTTGACGTTAGCATTTAGCTCAAAGTAGCACCAACCAAAGCGAAGCCTCACACACCTGCTACGGTTTTGTTTTCTTCAGATTATAATTTGCGTGATTTTTACTCGTTATTCAAACAAAATGCTTTTGCAGCATCATTGACTGAACGCCTGCATCCTGCATTACTGAGCTTACATTTAAGTTATTTTATTTGTCAGACATCCACGTAGACAGTTTGCGTTTCATACGCTGGGTTCTCATTTGATTTCTGTTTAATTACTAACTTAATTTCCTCCAACCTTTGTTTATTGTTCTCTGGCAAAACACTTTCCTTCTGGAAGAATCAAGTTGGTCTGATCTGATCCTGCTGACTCTGACGAAGCATAATTCTTGTAGATTTCTTGGCGTCTGTAAACGTCTTCATCCAACCCCTAAACTTAATGGATCACTGCAAGTTTTTCCCAGCTGTACCTGTACGGAGACATTTTGTGCAGTAAAAGAATGAAGTGCAAGACGAGAGCAGATAAAACTCAGTGCACAAGCTCCTTTGTGGTCTCAACAGCTGATAAAGCAGCAAAAGAAATTCCATCCAACTTTGACCAACCAGACTTTTGGGCCGAAGTTATCCTGCGTATATAAAACTTTATCATCCGGCGTGCACGCCCCGTATCACCCACGTCCTCCAGCGGGCCTCCACGTCCATGCTGAGGAGGTTTATGACCCTTTGGCCTTCTGCAGACATCAGCTTAACATATGGCACATAATTCACTGAGAGGAGATTCGGCAGAAGGCTGTAAAGTTTATCTGGAGTGATACGGCGCTGTTAGACCCCTCGTTCCCACGGCAGCCGCGCTGTTGACCCCTCGGCGGTGAATAATGCGGAGCGGCGTTAACGTCCCGATAGATCACGCCGCGGAGCTCCGCTGCCGCACATTTGTTTTAAAAGTCTGATTTATGTTTCTTGGCCCCACGAGGAGCTTATCGGCATCCAGCTGATGATCATAAACGGCTTCTTAATCACTGGATGTAAAGAAACGGACGAAACCGTGACGTGATGAAGACTTGAATCGTTTTAATTAGAGCCGATCGGTATTCGTCCCACATCACAATGCAGCCATGTTCCCAGAGAACTTGACAACTCCCCGCTTCCCTCCGTTCACACCAACATACTAATTAATAAATCCTCCTCGGACAGCCATCGGCTCTGATTAGCTCGTCATGCCCGCCCTCCACAGCGGCTGATGTGGGCTTAATTTAATTGTCTCGAAGTGCCGCAACTTCAAGTGAAATTAAATATTCTCTGTATACTTCATTATTTTCTGAAAGATGTTGGAGGTTCGCTGTCGAGTGTTAACTTGAAAACAGGCAGGAAACTGACTTTAAGCTGAGAAACGCAGCGAGGGCCAGAACCTGGTAATGATGTTAGCAAGAAAAAAAAGAAAAGAAAAATGTGGCGTCTGGCTAACGAAGCCACGGACAAAATAGTTAATGAAGCATCCTCATCATTAGAGTTCATATCCAGGCTGATGACCAGAGCAGGAAGACGAAGGAAGGATGATGTGGGGGCAGCTTCCATCTTTATACGACCATGTAGATCCACTCGCCGTCTTCCTGCCTCCAAATCATCCGTTTCTGTTGTTTATGCGTCGCGGTTTCTTCACAGCCGCGATTCTCAACAGGAAATATGATTTCCTCTCTAACAGTAAGTTTTCATGCTGCTGAAATCCCAAAGGACGGGACCAAAGAGCTCCAGAGCCGGAGTCCCGGGGCGAGACTAAACGTCCAACGGCGGACGCTGCGGCCGACAACAATGCGGGTCTCGGTGCTGCGCGGGGGTCGGTCGCGCTCGGTGGGTTTTCATTATGTGACTTTATTATGTTTGGAGTTGCATGTGGAGAGAAGCCTGGAGGCCGGAGCTCCACGGGTTTAATCAGTAGAACACGTCACATGACCGGGTCCTCACATGGGCCTGAAGCTGAACCAGGAAGTACGCAGACATGGTGACAAAACCGTTGACCCCACGTCTGCACTTTTAGCATCTTTGCGCCTCTTGTTTTGGTTTTATTTTGCTTTCTTGGCTTCAGCGCTCAGGTGGTTATAAAAGGCTCCTGATGACCTGGTGGGTGATGGACGCACATCCCTCACAGTTCAGTGGAGACCAAAGCAGAGTCAGAAGCGGACTGAGTTATTTAGATTTTCCAAGTTGAATATGTTTTATCAGTTGGTAATTAAAACTAAAAAAAAAAAGCAATAAGCAATATTTGAATTCAATTTGGAAAATCTTAAATTTAGAACAACACAAATTGCAACCGTATGCACGAGGCACAAATTCCAAAACAGGAAGTGGTTTAAAAAAAAAAAAAAAAGTAATATGCTAAACATCAGATCTGATAATCAGACAAACTAATAATTGGTCAACCCCTAGCTGACATGATAACAGCGTGAGCCAAACGTTTCCTTCATTCACACGTCCAGCAGACACGTAGCTGCTAGTTAGCATTGATTTAGACTTGTTTCTTCTGGCTCTCATGTGACTACATTGATTAAATATAAATTGCACAATAACATATTGTTAGTAAGTCAGATATTCAGTGAAGCCTGGGTGATAATATGATTACGATTCGTACAGGAAATGGACGCCTCATGAAGGTTTGGCTGCATGATCAAATCCTCTGTTCGTAACAGCCGATCACGTGGATTGATAACAGCTTCCTGCTCACCGTCACCGTCCCAGCAGGCATCTGTGCAGGTCTCCCGAGCTGCGCTAGTCTGTCTTTATTATTACTTTACCCTTGTTTAATTTCATTTATGTGTCTAAGTTTGTTCTTCGCTGACGTGTCAACATTTAGAGGATTACCTGAGTACCTCACATCCAGTCAGCTGAGCAACAAACACTTCAGCTGCTGCCAAGTTGGTCCGTCTGCTGTTGAGTTCCTGCTCATGGTCGACTTGTTTCTTTAAACCAGCTGCCTGCTGTTAGACACGAGGACCATGAGACGGTTTGGACCGAACATGATGCGCCGGGAACCAAAACAACGAGCTAAAGCAGGCTTAAAGAGATGAGACAACACGCCTCTGTGTGTGTTCAGAGTGTGATACTGTTTCTAACATCCGACGCCAGGACATGAATCATTACGCCGTTATTAGCTCGTCTCATTTCTGCGTCTGCCACGAACGCGTCCGGATTCTTTCAGCGAGCTTGGACAATAACTCATCCTTCATTTGCACAAACACGGGCCGAGCAATATCTCACAGTGATGGGAGAATCGGAGGAGGCTCTGTCATTATTAGGGCCAGGCAGATGGTGTCCCATATTGGTCCTGATGGGAAAACGGGGAAGGATGAGTCATCGGACTGCGTCGGGCTGTCGGGACGGCTCCTGGTTCCTGTGTTTGAGTCTCACCTGACGTACAGCAGGAGGTCTGTCTGGAGGAGAGGCGTGGTGTTCGTCCAACAGGGAGAAAAGTGCAAACTTTAGATTTCAGGAAGCTGCTTGCATCAGATGGCGTCGTGAACATACGACCAGATAATTAGGCAGCGAGCAGTCGTCACACACGGAAGCGTTTCACTGCAGATCCAGTCTGTTTGTGTTTGTGTCACCTTCACACACAGATGATGTTTTTATCAACCACTTCATCTTTTTAGAGGATTTGAAACACGTCACAGTGACTCCTGACGATGAACTGTCTGTATGAGCTGCATCAAATAAATCTGCAAAAATTATTCAGTTATTTTATTATGATTTTATTTATTTCTAATTTAAGAAATTTGCAATTTATAATTTATTATTGTGTTAAAATTAATCCAGTTTATTATGTTTTTATTATATTGTTTATTTTTACTATTTATTTATTTTATTTATTATTGCTTTACAAAGT
>NW_007578124.1:111972-119545 GCF_000690725.1 Stegastes partitus | reverse complement strand
CGGCAACGCTCTGACCCTACTCTCAACTCCCCCTCCCCTCTCTGCTCTCTCCACACAGATGAGGCTTAGGTTGTTCAATGTGTTTAGTAGTAATTATAAAATCATCATTTAAATCCCGGCACACTCCCGTGCCACTCTCAAATTTTCTGCAAGGAAATTTTCTAGTTGTAATTATTATATTTATTTTTTATCATTACTTTAAGAAGTGCTTTCAGTATTTTATAATTAATTTATTGTGTTTGTGTTCCTTGAATATTTTTATGTTTCCATTTGGCCTTTTTGTGTCGACATCAAAAGGCTCTGGGAACTTTTTTCTTATTTTCTGCTTTTTTATTTATTCATTCATTTATTAATTTATTTAACATTTTCTCGATGAGAGTTAATCCGGTAGCTGAACACTGAATTCACAGCTCAGTCAATAACATGAACGGCCGATACTTCAACAGCAGAAGGTACAAAAACAGGTACAGGAGCATCGAAGTGTGTTTGATTTAAATCTGCTGCTTTTTTTTGACAAACAAATTGAAATGAGACTTGAAACCAGCACATGGAGCATCTGTTGAGGGATTAGGGAGGTGAAGAGCTGCAGGATTCAGCTTTGTGCACGACGCAGTTTAAAAGATGCCAAATCACTCCTGAAACTTGAAGCAGCTTCTGTTTCTTGTAGTTCAAAAGCACATTTATATTGATCTTATTTATTCCTGCATTCCCTTTGTGGATCTCTAATAACTTGTGGAAGCGTGTTGGTGAGTTCATCTGGACTGTTTCGTGGCCGTGATGTCAGGAATGAGTCAGCGCTGCTCGGGGCTCCATGGTGCAGCAGAGGTGATTTGCAGGAAGAGGGTTTCCAGCTGGGGCTGTTCCAGTCTGTGTGCATCCGGTGCCCTTGATCCTGGAGAGGTTAGACGCGACGCTGCCGCTGCGATGCCCGAGAGAGAGCGAGCGAGGCCCGTGGAGAGCGTCCCTCTCTCGCTTTCTAACAGCATCGCGGTTGTTTTGGTGCCGACCAGAGGCCCGTTGGTCTGTGAGAGGCTCAGCGGGTCGGAGCAGCGAGCCTCGGCAACCATCTGGCTGAGTATTTGTCAGGCTGTCAGGTGGGTGTGATGCTCTGCCCTTCACCTCCTCCTGCTCTGCTCTGACAGGCCAGTCTCTCATGTCAGGTAGCAGCTCCTCACTACCAGAGCTTTCAGTGGCTGTGAGTGACACATGCCGGCCGGCTCCTACAGGGCAGCTCCAACCTTCGCTGTCATCTCTCGTGGCAGCTACTCTGTCATTATCATCATCATCATCGTTTTCTTTCTCCTCCTCCCCGCGATATTTCATCATTCGTTCTGTCTGTCTGGGTTTCTCCCTCTTCCTGACCCTCTTCCTCTCTGGTTTGTGCTGTCACGTTGATGCATGTGCTCCGGAGCTAATCGCTCTTTCCCTTTATTCTGTCGCTGCTGCTGCTAACTGAGCTGCGCCTCTGCTGCTCGCCGTGTTGTCTGGTTTACAGTATTTAAATATAGTTTAGACAACCAGGGTGCAGCAGCTAATCTGTCAGACGGCGTGGAGTAAGATGATTCTTCTAATCTTGAACTCGCATAAACGCAAACCTGACGTCATGTCGTCTTAAGAAGTTAAACTCGGTTCATGGTTTCTGGGTTTGGCGTCTGCAGACTGGAGCTCGTAGCAGCAAACGTCACACGTCAGAACAAAATGTGTGGACCGTCCTAGAAACCTGTTTATCGCATTACCTGGACAGGAAGTCAAAGTTCAAAAGGAAAAGCTGATTATCAAGCAGACAAAATGCAAACAGCTGCTTATTTAGACGTTAAACAGATGTGAGGTAGCGTTTATCTGAAGTCACTGAACTAATCTGCGCTCGCTCTGCTTTGGTCTCCACCATCTCCAGAGGAACGTCTGCTCAATGCTCCACTCTGTTATCTTCAGTTTGGTCGTCCTGCTGCAGTGACGGTGAATGAAGCGAGTGAAGCTGTGGGTGGTGCATCCAGGACAGTGAGCTGGACGATGCCGACACGCCCCAAACGAACAGCAGAGTGAAATTATTCTTGATTTAAATCGTTTCTTTTCACATTAGTGACTTTTATCTCTTGTTGTAGTGAAAATATTTTATCGTTGGGATCATATTTTTGATTTAATGAGCAACGTTTTTAGTTCTAATAAATTCTGATTGACGACTGAATCAGTGAATCGACATGAACTTAAACAACATAAATGTTCATTGTTCATCTGTGTTTATCTGATTCTTCATCTGTCTGCAGATCAGAGCAACTCAAAGTGCAGTTACAGTGATTATATTCAACATTTAAAGAGTTTTTGTCTTATTGTTGTACAGTTTAAACAACAACACGCTCTGATCCACAACAAACAAAACAACTTACCTCCCAACACGACAACAATGACACAACGACGGTTAAATATATCTGGAAGTTTACTCTGGTCATATACATACAGGTGTGAAAAGTAAACTTCCTAACTACCAGAGATGTATGTGATTAATTATCAGTTCTTATACACTCAGACATCAGCCAGAGTCTTAGTCAGTTAGTTATAAACATTTCAGAAACGAAGCAGCTAAAATCTGGTGATTTTTGGGGTCAAATGATGTCATTTTACTTCATTTGCATAATTTGTTTCATGACTGAAGCACTTGTTCACGTACGAGGAGAGTCACCATGTACCAGAGCCGCTATACCGGGCTGTACTGTCGACAGGGTTAAAGCATCTTGTGCACCTTCTTCACGGCTGGTTAACCAACTTTAGGTGCATTAGCGCCACCTAGCGGCTGGAGTGTTGGCATCAGCGGTACCGGTGGGCCAGAAGTTAGAGAACTGAGGAAGTTCTGGTAGATTAATCGTAGGAACTGCTTGAGTTCCTTGAAGACGTTCCACCTCTCATCCAAGAGGCTTCACTGGTTCCAGATATCCTGAAGGAGCCATTAACACCTGAGTTTCATTTGGGGGTTTGTTGCTCCTCCCCCTCGTTATGTGACTCGTTAGTGCTCCCCCTGACACAGTGGGGTTCGTTAGGGTCTCTGTGGCTCCGTGTGGATGTGGGTTCATACAACCATGACCTGGATGATTGAGAATCTTCACAGACATGAACTGAGGAAGGTGCAATTAAATGTTTTTTCTGTAATTATTTAATAGAAATAAACGCACCCTAAAATTTTTATCATATCAACTTTAAAGCTGCTTAATTCAGAAACGATGGAGAAAAGTCTGGAGCAACATGTGACGTCTCCCACAGGATCCACGTTTGTGTTCAGACTGGAGATGGTTTCAGATGTTCCTCATCAGATTGTCTGCATGCAGCAGAAATCAGGTTTTACCACCAAATGAATGCGTTCAGAATACATTCTCTCGTTCCTGCTGCTCTGTGCAAACAAACGGTTGAATTTCCAGCGTTGCTCTGACTTTCTGACCTTTCCAGCGAACATCCTGAATCACTGCAACCTCTAATTAGGAGTAAAACCATCACGGTTACTGCGTGTGATTTGTGCGACATCTGCTTTTGCACGTAATATTAAAAAACCACCGAGAACAGCACGATGTGTTCCCGGCCAGCGTTTTTAATTCATGGTTGAATCCTCCACACAATAGCCCAGGAATAAGTAATACACGCTGGCCTGCTGCTGCTGCTGCTTCACTCCCCGTTATTTCCATACGGACGTCTCGGTCCAGATTCCTGCAATAAAGCAAAACTTCCTGTACAGTATATTAAAGTGCTGCCTACTTATTTACTCACAGCAGATTACCTGGCTGCTTGTCTCTGCCCGGCGGCAGCATATCATCTCCGACTCCTGTGTTTGTGTTGCCCTGATCCGCGACTATCGACTACGCTGTGGCGGACGGGTAATTGAATTGCCCGCCGTGGCCCGGCCTTTCGCTTTATGTGGGAGCTCCTCTGTGTCAGAACTGCCAGAAAGTCATTACAGCAAATTAGTTATTCTGGCCCCACGCCAGCTCCGTGGCGCTCTTCCCTCCTCGCTCTTTGTGCTCGCTGCCAAGCTCTCATAAAGCAGAAAACACACGGATGTGATTGAAGACTGTAAGGTCATGAATTAGATATACGCAGGCCGCTGTGTGTTTGCGCTGGCGTGCGCACGCTCGACTGCAGCGTCTAATCAAGCTTTGATGAGCTTCCTGTTTCCCAGGTGGCGGTGAAACGAAGGGATCATCATCTTTTATTAAGGACGCATGGCCGAGTGCGTTTAGTCACAAATGTTCACGCAGGCTTTAATGAACACGGCGCCTCTCCTCCTGCTTCTCTCGCTCACGTACTGTAACACATATCGATGAGGAGGCTGCTCTGCTCATCCCGTCCAGCTTTTGTGTTCCAGTTTGAATGACAACAGCGGCTGATTCTTCCTCTCAGAATCAGTCACGTTTGAAACAACGAGACCTTCGTGTCTCATCGGAGTGAACAGGAGCAGCCTCTCGTTTCCAGCCGCTGACCCTGGATCTGGTTTGGATGAGCTGGACTGACATCTACAGTCGCTTGTTTACAGTCATGGACTGACTTGTTTTTGCATTTCCTTTGGTTTAACAAATATTTTCAAGGACTATCTACGTAGTCAGCGTCCAAGACATGTCAGATGTTGATTTAGTGTCTATGAGGTGTGTCAGACAAGTTCCAGGACCGGTGCCACAAAAGATCTATTTCAAACCCAAACCAGGAGTTTTCCCTCCAGACCATCAACCAGCTCGTCTACAGAGATCCTGCAGCGTTTGCTTCCTTCAGAGTTGTGTCAGGACCAGTGGAGGCTGCTTCACCATGACAACCTGCTCACAGCGCCCTGAGCATCCCACAGCTCCTGGCTGAGAAGAACATCTCCTCCCTGCTCACCCCACCTGGCTCCGTGGGGTTGGTTCCTCTTCCCCAAGCTCAAGGGCTCATCAAGGAGACCCGTTATGAAGACGTGGACGACGTCAAGATGGCTGTGACGACGGAGGATCCTTCCAGGAGAGCATGGCAGCGTAAAGAGAAGGCTGGGAAGGGGGTTAGACTCCAGGGGGATTACTACGAAGAGTTTGGATTTGAAATCTATCTTTAGTGACACCAGTCCTGGAACTTTTCTGACACACCTCATAGACAACGAGAGCTGGACAGACAGTTCAGAGATCTGTGTTTATCGTCCAAAGGGTGGTCTTGGAGGTATCGAGGGGTTGAAGAGAGCAGAACAGCATCATGTTGAACCTGATGAGAAGGTGGGATGACTGCAGTCTACCTGTGAATGCTCTGGCTCTCACCTGCCATTGGCCGCACATTTCACACAACTTTCACCTGAAGCTTCCACTATCTACAGTGTTTAACAGATTTATTAGACCACCTGTCTAACTGGTTCAGCACTTCTTCTGTGAGTTAGCCGTTTGAATGACACCAAAACAATTCTCTAAATCAGGAAAAAGAGACGAGCTTCTGAACTCTTGCATTTTTGCTTCTGCAGTCACACAAAAGCATCCCGTATTCACAGAGTAGACGTTATTCATGTTATTACGACTTAACTATCAGGTAATAACAGACAAACAGTCTCATAATAAGTGTATAATAATGTGCTCTGAGCCTGAGGATCATCACAGTTTTAGGATTTCTTTCGTTCTCAGCACAGATAAACCAGTGAAGGCTACTAAACCGTCTGCCTCCACAGAAACATCACTCTCCCTGTTTGTTGTTAAACTTTGCGTCCGTTCGCTTGAGTTTGAACGTGACATTTACAAGCAGCGCTGATGTTCAAGCCTGATATTTATGACATGAGGTCAGGTTATCTCAGTGACTGATGCTCACCTTTCCCCCGTAATTAAAAGTTCTTTTCTCTAATTATGAGATAATAAGTCAGCGCTGCTCTGGACACGTGTTGAGGTGAACGAATAAATCCTGAGCTGAAGATACGACTGGATCGCTGCCCTCTGTGGGAGATCTGAGTCTGTTGTAGTTTATCTTTTTTATTCTAACACACACACACACACACACACACACACACACACACACACACGTTCAGCTCCATCAGGTGAGATCAGGTGGAATCTCTCCACGTCTCCGACTGACCAACAGGACGAGAGGCTCCACCTCCGTCTGTCTGTAGGACGCTGATAAGTCCTGTCACACACACACACACACACACACACACACACACACTGACACTCCTTCAGGCAGAGCACTGACAGGACCTTAATCCATCGCCATGGCAACAACAGTTCAGGTGTGTGTGTGTTGTGTGTGTGTGTGTGTGTGTGGGTGTGTGTGGGTGTGTGTGTGTGTGTGTGTGTGTGTGTGTGTGTGTGTGTGCGCGCGGCGAGCAGGACGTTACAGTACATGTTCATCACACACACACACGGCGGCGGATTTATCTGGCGATCCTCGGATATGGCTGATGGGGTTAATTGGTTTTCAGAGGGCGTGTAGGGAGAGAGGGAGGCCGACACCGACCACATTACTGCAGAGACACCAGGGAAGCCCTGCCAGAGGCGGCGGGAGCAGAGAGGAAATAAATGTAAGTGATGACCTGAGAGCAGCAGGTGCAGGAGGAGGAGGGAGATTTACCTTTCGCCTCGGGAGCCGGCCGGTCAAACAGTGATTAGGAGAAAGCTGAGAAGACAGAGAAGGTAGAGGGCCACGAGGCTCTGGATGAGATCGCATTTGGCAAATATTAATTTCCTTAATTTCTTTTTTTTTGTTATTTTATTGCTCATTTAAACAGTTTTTCTTGTGTGTCTGCCTCCAGGCGTTTTGAATAAATTCTCCTTCCACATAACCAGACAACATAATTCCACTGCATAGGTCCTAAACAACTAAACTGGACTCTGTGTCTGACTGTAGCGGATCAAAAATACCGTTCATATCATTCCTCATTGTGTTTTATTGCTTCACTGTGGTTTCTTTTCAACCAGTCGTAGATCAGATGAGACTCGTCAGCAAAAGCTTCAAACATGAGGATTTTATTTTAACTTAAACTGAGCTAAAGTTGGCCAAACAGTAGCTAAAACCCCAAAACTAAACAAGGAATTGAAAAAGAAACTCAGAAAGGCAAACTACGAAGCAGGTTTGATAAAGCCGGGTTTACTCTGTGTGAGTCGGCTCGACATAAACTAAGAGACCACAGGTATCATGAAGGTGGTTCGACTTTCTTCCTGCTTCAGACTCTGTTCTCATTAAAGGAGGCGTTAACGCATCACATGACTCTTCTTCTAAATGAATCGATCACGTGCAGCTGCTTCAGTCAGCTCCTTGTTTTAATGGAGAACAATGAGGAACATAAAGAACCATGACAGTAAAAAGTGCTGCTGCTGTAAACGGTGGAGACAGGAATGCTGGTAGAACCTGTTCAGCGTGTTCATATATATTATTTTACTAGCTGACAGCTGCTCGTTAACGTTAACCTTCATACATTTAAACCTGATCTGGTGCTGAAGCTCATTCAGGTCTGACTCTGTCCCAGAATGCAGGAAATCACTTTAACTTTTGGCCCAATCAGAGTGAATGAATGTTACTGATTGAATGTTCTCTGTGATCAATACCAGCAGAATGATCCATGTTCTGATCGGTTCTACCAGCTGCAGCAGCAGCAGAG
>NW_007578124.1:105008-111394 GCF_000690725.1 Stegastes partitus | reverse complement strand
GACAGTACTGGACAGAAACCCACAGTTATAGTTGCTGCTATTGGCACGAACACCCACAGACACCTTGCTGTTATTTTTAAACTACCTTTAAATGCAACGTGGGGAGTCTGCGTGAAAGACTCCATTGCATACACATCTACGTATTCCATGTTTGCACACTCTTGCTCAGCGTTGGCACTTTTGTCCTTGTAGCTTCGTTTTCATGCATTAGACTCGCTGTAACTTATCAGTTTTTACAGGATGTAGCAGGACCAAAGCACCACGTCGGTGGTTGTTCCTGAGGTCTGCCGAGCACAGCGGGAGGATTTCTGGAGAGTTTAGCACCTCCTGCTGTGTTCTGCCACAACCAGAGCACCTCCAAAGTCCCACGGCCACTTCCTGAACTCCAACTCAGGAATTATGAAGGTGTGGGTGACGGAGAATCTCCTCATTTAGCCTTTCTTCACAACACTTTAAGTTTAGCTGCATCATAAAACTTTATCCAGGGTGCAGACTAAAAATCAGAGAGACGCATCGTTGGGTCGATTATGAGGTCTTTGGTATTGACTCGACGAGGCGTTCGTCTCATCTCTCACAGCTCGAATTCTTAAAGTGAGAAAGCAGCACTTGATAAATGATGGTGGGACTGCTGTGAATGCTGATGAAGAACGGCTCCACTTCACCTCCACCACTCGGACCGAAGCGGTTTCGGAGTCGGTGATGCTGTTTTCCTGCAACACGGCGACAAAATAAAATGCAAATCTTTCCATGGTCAGGTTACGTTGTTGTGCAGCAGCAGCTGTCACTTCCTCTGAATCGCGTCGGTCCAATTTGGGGTGTAAATGAGCGACGGGCTTTCCCGACGATCTGGGCAGAATGTACAAATCTGTCCTCTTTGCTGGAATCTCTGAACGCAGACCCTTTTCCATCACATCCGACAGTTGTGTGCTCGGGGATTTCTGGCACTCGAGAAACCCTTTTTGAAAAAGTTTCAAGAGCACATTGAGTTTCTGAGACACCTGAGATATCGTGACATGAATATTTCAGAAGATCTCACACCATCCAGTCTGGGGGTTTTTTTGTATGTTTTTTTTCTTTTACAGTCAATTTTGTCTCGTCGAGGTGGTTAATCATCGATTTCACTGCAGCTGATAAAGAGCCTCATCACTGGAGGCTTTGATGGAAAGCCGCCTTCAGATGCAGCGCAAATATCGCTGGAATATTTATCACTGTTGGTGTTTCGTATTGTTCCTCACGGCCTGTTTTGTTTGAAACTGTTCCCGTCAACAGCGACTAAACACCCGGCGCTGGCTGCCTCACTCGCTGCACAGAGCTGCCAGCGACCACAACAGGGACCACGGTTTCCTGCTGTCACTCACTGAGCCGCTGCACTGAAGCAACTGGACACCTTGATGGCAGATGATGAGTGTTTTCCATTCAATTACCCCGCCCATATTTTCCCACGCAGCCGGCGATTCACCCCAGCGGTTTTCTAGTTAGAGGTCGGTCTGCTGTCGACGCCGTCCCACCGGCTGAGCTGCAGGGAGTTTGTCTTCAGCGGACAGCCTGAGCCTTCTGTTAAAAGACGCTGAGATCAATAGTTTTTACATTACCAGTAAGTCAAGTGATTATAAAGTGAAATGTGCACTTTCACCCGAGTTAGAAGAACTTCTCAGCTCCTGGTTGTTGCAGCTTCACTGTTTGGTTTCACTTTTCTCTGAATGTCAACCTTTTCCTTTAATATTATTTATTTATGAGGACGACAGTCAGTCGACCTTCCTGTCGACGTGCCAGCAACAGACAGATGGATCGTTTTCAGCTGCTGTTCTTTGGCGGGAGGCTTTGGGAGCCATGAGCTGTTATTTTCCTAATATTTTCAAAACTGAGTTAACGCCGAGTTCTGTGTGAAAGTCAGACATCGTTACCTCATTAAGAACCAATTAATAGGTCTGTAAAGTTACTGAGGGGGAACACGTGAACTCGTTAACATCCGTTAAAAGCACTGACCAGATAGAAAGATGTGAAAAGACACCGACATGCCTTCCTCCAGAGCAGGGCTGGGCAGTCCTGGTCCTGGAGGGCCACAGTCCTGCATGTTCTAGATGTTTCCCCAACACACCTGATTCATGTGATCAGCTCATCATCAAGCTCTGCAGAAGCCTGATAACGATCCTGATCATATGAATCAGGTGTGTTGGAAGAAGGAAAACATCTAAAACATGCAGGACTCCAGAGGCTTCATTTACCTGATCTGAGCTCAGAGCATTGGACATAAATAGCTTCAGAGCGCAGCCACGTCATCGTCACGTTTTCACTGAAGGGCCGTCGTCGTGCACCGACAGTTAGCAGCTAATTGGAGTAACAATTAGCAGTTAAAGAGACGCAGATAGTTTCCCGAGAAGCTGATAAAAACCAACAAACAGACCTGAAAGAAGAGTAAATACGTTTGTCTGAGATCCTTTAAAGTTAACAAGCTGCAGACTTGTAAAAACCCTCTCACCTCTACTGCTGAAGATGGAAAGACCAAGAAATATGAAACTACAAATGGCCAGAACAATTCTGGCATGGTTTAGAGTAGAGGTAAACGGGAATCAGGGCTGCAGTGGTTCAGTGGTTAGCACCGTGGCCTCGCAGCTAGAAGGTCGCCAGTTCACGTCCCGGTGAGGACACCCGGGATCTTCCTGCGTGGAGTCTCCATGTTCTCCCCGTGCAGCGTGGGTTCTCTCCGGGTTCTCCGGCTTCCTCCCACAGTCCAGAAACATGCTGAGGTTAATTGGTGATTGTAAATTGTCCGTAGGTGTGAATGTGAGTGTGCTTGGTTGTCTGTCTCTAAGTGTAGCCCTGTGATAGACTGGTTACCTGTCCAGGTGAACCTGCCTTCACCCTGAGTCAGCTGGGATAGACTCCAGCCCCCCATGACCCTGGTGAGGATGAAGGTGTAGAGATGATGGATGGATGGGAAGGAGCAGAAACATGAGTGGGACCAGGACGAACTGAGCTGCTGTTAACATCAAACCAAACCCGGGTTTCCACTTTTGTTCAGATCCAAACATGAGCGAAGCAGCTGATGATGTGCGTTTCACAGCAGCCATAGTTCAGGTGGAACTTTGTGCCATTCGAGTATTAAACAAAACAATATGAAACTAAACAGCATCGGCATGTAAATGATGCTGTTAGTGACTGAGGGCTGCACTTAAAAGTTTTCATTTTATTGTGATAGATTTTCTTCCCCGTGGAGGTTAAGTGCACTTAATGTAAGTCGCCATTGATAAAAGCATCTGCCAAACGAATGTAATACGATAAAATGTCAGGACACAGCGCTCTGTTATTTATAAATGCCAATTACTGCACAATGAGCTGAAGAGGCCTCTCGTCTGTTTAAAGGTAAATCGTCCTAAACATTTCATTTAAAGAGCCTCCCTGCAGAGACGGTGACTTCCAGAGCAGCATCCAGCAGGCTGGGAGCTACCTGGGATGGTTTTGATTAACTGTGCAGTAAATATGAGATGATTTCTGATCAGGTCGTAGTTGGTGGATGTTTTCAGACACGCGAGCTGCCTCATGCTGTTTACGCACTTTGTTTTAAAACAGGACTTCCATGTGTGAGCTGGAGGCAGCAGAGGTTTGGAGCAAACTGTAGAAAAGCCGTGTTTGTGGCACACATTTGTCACACTTGTCAGTAAACTCATTTCCTGGAGGCCGAGGCTGCGCTCACATGCATATGCACGCTGCATTATGTAGAGCCTGATCAAAAATTAATGGAGCAGAAATGTCCTTGAAAGTTAAAAGATGCCGGCGAAATTGCAAATGAGGAGCCAGAAGTCGCTCTCCGCTAAATTGGAGAACCCTTCCTGCATTCCACCACGTAATCTGTTGATTTGTCAAATATTCACACTCGAGCAGTTTTACTGTCCCCCGTGGGCCGCTGGAGGCAAACGCCGGCCGAAAGAAAAAAATAAAAAGATGAAGACGGGTTCTGGTCAGCAAACAAGCGCCTGAAGGAGGAGAAACAAAAACCAGAGAAAGCAGCAGAAGAGTCGACAGAAAAACCTGCATCAGCAACGTGAAGCAGCTCAAAACCAGCTGAACAGTGCAGTGACGGGACGGACCGGGACGGACCGGTCCAGACGTCTGCACCGTCCTCTTAGTGTGGCTTCTTGGCAGTTTCCTGAAAAGCTGTTGGACGATTTACGGTTTAAATTTGACCGCATATATATCAGCTATCAGTTTAGCTGAAAACTGAACCATATGTTGCTACAATCAGATCAAGGACGCATCAGATCAGCCCCACAGGTGTTGGTTTACCTGCAGCCTGATGGACGATGTGAGCACCAGACAGCTACCAGAACACACAAATACCTCACCACCATGATAAATAATTAGGAAGAAGTTAGAGAAAAACCTCATCTCTTACCTTTTTATTGAATTCCTCGTTCTGTCTTTTAAGCAAACACACCAGCACATGCAGTATAAGAACTTTGTATTGATTGAAACTTTCTGCAGAAACACGTCTTTAAAGGCAGAAAACGTCGACATAAATGAATCATTCAGACAAAAGAAAAGCAAAAACACTGTGTGCCTGCATGTACAGTATACAGATAAACCAGGGCTGGGACTTCAACGCGTTAATCTTCAATTAATAATTATAGAAAAAAATCACACCTTCCTCATTTCTCTACATTTTTGGCCCAACGGTAACACTGATGCACACTCCAGCCGCTAGGTGGCGCTAATGCAGCTGAAGCTGGTTAACCAGCCACGAAGAAGATGCACAAGAAAGTGACGGAGGACGAGATGCATCGCTGGACTGGTTGGGAGGAAATCAGTTTTTTGAAAAGCTTCCCGATGGCTGCTTGGATCAGAGCGTGGACGTGTTCAACAAAAACACAAACTGTTAAAATGTTGAATATAATCGCTGTAGCTGCACTTTATAACCTGTGACTGCAGCAGACAGATAAAGAATGCAGATAAATGTAGATGAACAATGAACATTTCTGTTGTTTAAGTTTATGTCTGTTCGCTGGTTCAGTCGTCAACCAGAATTTGTTAGAATTGAAAAACTTTAAACGTGATTAATCCAGATTATTTAATTCCAGCTCCTTAATCAGATGAATGATGTGAAGTGTCTGGTTCTGGTGGACGCTGGTTCCCTCCTGCTGCACATCCACACCAGAGCTTCCAGCCTTTCAGCTCATTGACTTTACACTTAATTAAAAACACTTTTACGGGCCCTGGGACTGTTTACTGATATTAAACCTCGCTCGACTTAAAAATGTATAATAGGAAGAGTTAATAATGAATTAATGAACCTCGTTGGCAGGAGTAACTGTCTGTGTGTTCCTGTAACGCCGGTCTGTGGGGAAACAAACGCTCTTTGAGTATTTTTTTTTTAGCGGCTACCTCGTTGGTCTCGGGGACAGATTAGCATCAGGGCTTAGCAGCAGCCCTGAATCCTGCTCTGGACTCATGGGTTTAAGTTATGAACTGGTTCTGTTGTTGATGTCAGATGGACTGTTGTGGGGCAGCGTGAGGAAAATACAATCTGATTTTTATTTCTTTTGCTGAACTGTAGTTAAACTTTACATGAAGTTTAACTGAACATTGAGTGTTTTAGGATATTCTTGTATACATGTTCCAGGTTTGCTCTGTGGTGCTGATCCGGCTGCCCTCTGGGTTTCTGGGTCACGCGGTGATATGGTTCCGACCCGCCGCACCGACGGGTCTCACAAACAGAGACCACTTCAGCTGATATTTGGAGCCCCGGTGGATTTGCGACAATAGATTTTTTTGTTACCTGCACGGGGGGGATTATGCGCTCAAATCTCAGGTATTAGTGGGCTTAGCGCCGGATTACGCATTGTGCTTGATTCGCGGTCGGTCCGAGCAGATAATGCAGCAGCACGACGGGAAGCGCGCCTCCAAAAAACAAAAAGGAAACGACGAGCAGAAGTGAGGACAGGCAGCATTAATCATGTGGAGGATTGTGGCTGCTGTCAGAAGTGGGTGGTTTTCCCTGATGGCGGAGGAATACGTGACTGCAGCAAATCTGTGACACTGGTACATTGTTCTGCTCCGTACTGGGCCGCTTATCCAACTGGGAAGTCCTTTTTTATCGCTTTGCACTCGTCTCGTTAGCATAAAGCTGTAATCCTGTCATGTGGGGCCGCTCACATCTTCAGGACTTTACTGTTACGTGAGTCAGTAAAGACTCGTTTTTATCAGCAGCTCTGTGCTGTGAAGCTGCTGCAGCGTCTGTTGAACATGTTTGCTGCTATTTGACGTCCTGATTCCCACAGCGGCCGAAATTAACAATTATTTTCATTCTGAATTCATCTGACAGTTATCTCTCCATCCAGCGTTAAAGTCTGTCATATGTCAGAAAGAGTAAAATGTGAGTTCAGCGTCTT
>NW_007578124.1:95682-104514 GCF_000690725.1 Stegastes partitus | reverse complement strand
TGACGTCACGGCAGCTACGTCCATCTGTTATACAGTCTGTGGTTAAAACTCATAACTGTGCCGTAAAAACCAACCTTCATGTCTGACCGTGTTCAGTCTGAAGTTCTCTCCAGTGTATTAAATGAGCTTCTTGCAATCATTGATTTTACATATATTTAACTTCTCTAAGAAAATATGACGATATGCAACAAATCCACAACAGCCAGTGCATTTTATAGCTGGAATAAAGCCGATTAAACATTTTGTTGAGGTTGAAATTAGATTTTTTTTGTATATAAACATCATTAACAGCAGTGACTCTACATGTGATAGATATTCTACCACTTTGTAGGTTGTCTGGTGGCTAAAAATCTGACAATTATTTCAGGTTTTACAGTTCCTGGCTCTAGTAAATGGTTTTTTAATATAATTATCTGTTTTGTTGTTGTTTTCTTTGCCTTCCAAACCTGCCAGCGGTTTTTGGGCTTTAAAGAATTAACACAGAAAAATGTAGTTTTGTTCGCTGATCCCAGCCCCGTACCCATCAGTGGCCTTTAGTCGTGGCAGTGATCACACTGGACACCACGTCATAACCACCAGGTCTGTGCTGTTTACATGTAATTCAAGGGGACGGGCTTTATTTCCATCACATCTCGCTCCGCCGGCTCTTCTAGCGGCTGAGTCCAGTCTTTTGTTCGCCGTCCTCTGCAGCTACAAGCCGCCGACCCGACAAAGGCCTCAGTTGTGGCAGTAAAGCTTGTATTTGCTCCTTCTGAGGAGCTGGAGGCCGTTTGCACTAAAACAGATGGACTGGCTGTAAACTAAGTGTAAAGTGAGTTCCTGTGGGGATCAGTCCGTCTGTTGGACCGGTGGCTCCTGGACGGCTCGTCTCCGTCCGCCGGCCTCCTTCACCGAAACCTGTCGTGAGAAGTTGAATAAATTGAAAGCGTGTTGAAGGACGGCGGCCTGTCGGAGCGCCAGACGGCTTCAGGTTGCACACTAGCTTCCCTTCTTGCTCGCTGACCTCTCTGCCACTTGACAAGGACTTGGACCGAGCCGAGCTGCTGCAGAAGGTCTCCGCAGAGAGAGCCTGATCCAGCGCCTTGTACCTTATTGAATTTATAACTGTCAGATATTAACCTCGGCTATCTCCCACCGCTGTGCTGCTTGGCGAGAATGCATTTATCTTGGACAAAGTGTTGAACCTGGGCCATGTCGAGACGGAGAAACAGATGCTTTTCACTGCAGCAGGCGCCTCTCTGGGGGTCAATGAACACATCAGTTCACGCTGCAGAAACATAACAGAGCGGCTCTAAATATTGATGTTCAGCCATGAGGTGTCGCTTAGGATGGAACCTACAAGGAAAATTCAACTTTCTTTAGCCTGTTCTTCAAGTTTAAATTTAGCCTTTAGCCACGTTAGCCTTGTTTCGCCTTTGTCGTAATGAAAAGTGGTGACAAGGTGGTGATTTATATTTCATTAAAGGAAAATTTGCTGAACAATACAAAGTTATTGTTACCTAGAGATTCATTATTACACCCACTAACTGTAAAGCACAACTGTTACTGGCAAAGCTAGTGTGGCTTGCTAACATTAGCTTTGCTTGCTAACATCATCTTGCTAATGTTCACTCTGCTAAAGTTAGCCTAGGGCCACTTTAGCCTTTATTAGAATGTAATGTGTCAACAAAGGGGGCAGTTACACTTAAATTACCTTTCACAATATAAATTACATAGAGATTAATTATTAGACGCACTAATTGTCAAGTGCAAATGTTATGTAGCTTACTGGCAAAGCTTGCTAACCTTGGCGTGCTCACATTAGCTTGCCAACGTTAGCTTTGTTAGAGTTACCCTTGGGCCACTTTAGCTGTTGTTAGAATGTAAATTGTTAACAAAAGGGACAGTTATGCTTCATAAACACAACAACTAAAGCACATCCGTTATGTAGCTTACTGGCAAAGCTAGTGTAGCTTGCTACCATTAGCTTTATTTGCATTAACTTAGCCACTTTAGCCTTTGTTAGAATGTAAAAAAGGGGACAGTTACGCTTCATTAAAATAAAAATATGTTGCACAATGTAAATTACATAGAGATTAATTGCGAGACACACTTTTTGTCAAGCACATCTGTTATGTAGCCTACTGACGAAGCTTGCTAACATTAACTTGCTAACGCTAGCTTTGGTAGAGTTAACTTTGGGCCACTTTAGCTGTTGTCAGAATGTAAATTGTTAACAAAAGGGACAGTTATGCTTAATTGAATTAAGACATGTTGCACAATGTAAATTACATCAATCGTTAGACACACTAAGCACAGCTGTTATGTAGCTGTAGCGTTAGCTTGCCATTGTTGGCGCGAGCTAACCAAGTGTTTGCAGCTTACAGTCCACCTGACGTTTATTACTTTCATGTTTATTGTACTTTAACTGAGTCATGAAGACGTGTTTTTTTGTTTTTGTTTTTAAATGTCAGGATTCATCGTAGTTTGTTAAACTTGAGCCAGTCGGAGTCTCAAATGTGCTTCGTTGTCTTCGGGGCTTTTAAATGATCTTTTAGTTCACGCTGCACTAAAACAGAGAAACACCTGTGATCTGAGGCCCACCTGGTTCTGACTCAGTCCTCTTTGTTTCCGCTAACAGCTGCCGGTTAAGCATCCCGATGCTGTTTTCATTGATATTACATGTGAAAGGTCTGATTCATAGCTGGCTTTTCCTCCCACTTTGATTGCAGTTTGAGTGAAAACAGCAGCTTCCTTTGTACCTCTCAGTGACCCAGTTAATTATTATATTGGTCTGCATTTGATCAACAGAGCAGACTGTTAAATGTTCATTAGGATTAATAGAAACATGTCGTGTTATCCTATTAACTGGGCGTGCTGCTGACCTTCCACGTATCTTTCTCCATGTGTTTGTCCTGCAGTTGGGTGAGGACACCTTCAACCGGGCCAAGCTGCTGAACGTCGGCTACACAGAGGCCCTGAAGGACGCCGAGTACGACTGCTTCATCTTTAGCGACGTGGACCTGATCCCTATGGATGATCGCAACCTCTACCACTGCTACGACCAGCCCAGGCACTTCGCCATCGCCATGGACAAGTTTGGCTTCAGGTGACTGAAGTCCTTCCACACACACACACACACACACACACACACACACACACACACACAGAGGGATAATGACACCTGAGCTCATACCTGCTTGTTGGGAATCACTCATGGTTTGTTGCGCTCACTTCATCAGATGGAAATGTGATTTTAAATATGTTGCTGGCGTCCTAGCAGAGCTCCAGAGAGCCTCCAGCCTGCCTCCTGACAGACGACTGACGGAGTCGTATTTAATTTGAGTAAATCTCATTAGACTTTGAAATTCTTGTCTCTCGCTGGAATTAGCATAAAAATGCACCACAGTTCGCTGCTGCCAGTTTTTATTTGGTCATACTTGTGCAGTCCTAACGAGGGCTCACGTTCCAAAGCGTAACGAACAAATCTCCACCGTCGCTTCACCAAGAACAAACTCACTGTTTGGTTTTTCATCGAGGCGCTGACTTGTGTGGAAATACGTCACCTCATTGGTAGAATAAAACCCCACACACAGACTGAAGATGCTGCGTGTGCATGTTAGAGCTGAAACAACTGTCAGAGCAAAATAAATAATTAGCAATCATCTTATTAATCAGTTAGTAGTTTTCAAGCAAATACAACAGATATGATTTATCTCCAGGCTCATGAGGAGGTCGAGCCGCTTGTTGTTCTGTGAAAACAAACTGAGTATGTTTGGATTTTGGTTTGCTGGTTAGAATAAAGCAGCAGCTAAAGGACATCATCATTAACTCTGTGATCCTCCTTCCAGGCATTTATTTTGTTTGTGTCTTATTTTAACATACTGCACAAAAAAAGAAAATATTAGTTTGATTATTGATTCGACTGAAATTCAGGTGATGCTCCCAACATGTGGGGAGTATTTTATTTTTTGATTCTACATACTTTGATTTTTCACCAAACGTGTTATTTTGGTTCCATCTGCTCTGTGCAAACAGCCTGCAGGTCAGCATCAGACATCTTCAGACTTTTAGCCTCTCGGCTGTGCAGAATTTTTAGCATACACTAAAATTATAAACATAATTTTGATCAAATATCACGATTTTAGGGTTGGATTTGATCAAGTTGTCACACGATCATATCACAAGTTAGAAATCAGACAGTTCTTTGTGTTTTTACAGATTCTTGTGGCGTCATTTTGGCTTTTTTTTCCCTTTAATGTAAAGATAATTTGCCTTCCAAACTGGGTTGAATATAGAAACTGTGATCAGCAGTTTGTTCATGTTCCTGCCCATTTATACAGGAAACAGATTTTCAATTAGTAGAAAGTAATCATCCTCGTAAAAAAGAATCTACACAGACAACTGGTAGCTGGATCGTAATGCACACAGAGTGAAAAATATACGCATCATGTAAATATGCAGTAACTACTAGTAAAATAAAGTCTCCCTGTTTAATCCAACCAGTCAGCATGTACGGGGTTAACAGGTCGGCCATCTTGGCTGCATGTGCAGTGAGAGCAGCGGTCACTGGTGTTTAACTGCTTCATGTTGTATTAATTTGTCTGAGAGACAGAAAATCCACATATTAAACTGGTTACAGATAAAACCTTCACCATGTTAGACATGAAACAGAATGAGTGGCTCGTTGGAAGCTCTGACCGGCACCTCAGAGCTCCTCCAGGGACCGAGAACCAGGAAGGGAACCAGCAGAGAAGAAACAACCTGATAAGTTTGTAGGAAATTCTCCAGCTCAGGAAATTTAAAATGCAGCCGGAGGAGCCCAAAGCGCTGAAAGGTTGGGTCCAGCTTCAGCATCTTTTTGCATAATGACACCACACCTGCCCTCAATTATCTAAAAGCACTGGAAGCATTGATTAATGGTCTAAACATGGCCGGTGAATGTGACCCACCAATCCAGGAGCTGTCAGTCCACAAGAGTTATCCTACTGCAAGCCCTCCGGGGCTCCTGCAGCTCCCTGATATAGTGCTCAATAAGCTAATGCTATCTGGCAACAAACAGCGCGCCAGGTGGTAAGCAGGTCCACAGCGCACGTCTCTCGTTAGCGGGGAATCAGGACGGACTTCAAACGGGTTCATCAGAGCCTGTGGCTCCTCAGAAACTAAGAAAAGGTCCGAACAGGAAGGCTCAGCGGTCACAGCGAGTGGAAGGTCACAGAATTAATTACTGATATAAAATCAGGTTGTTGAGGAGAAGCGCTTCCAGAGGTCGCGGCGGTCCGACTCGCCCGGCGGTGCTTCAGCTTCAGCTTTTAGAAAGCTTCCAAACTGTAGGGACCAGCGAGCAGCCGGGCCGGTGCAGTGTCTGGTTAAATGCAGGCAGAACCTAGTGTCTGCGTTTTCTGGGCTTCAGGAGATGAAATGTAAAAGCACTTTTCTGATAAATGGGGAAAACATTGACAGCGAGAGTCGGGTCACATTAAGCGCTCCTCCATTAGCTCAGCGCCTCGCAGCTCATAACGGCTCCGTGAGCTCTACGGGTCACCTTCAGGTCCGTTTCATAACGCCGCTTTTAGAAAACGTTGCACAAATCACAGCCTATCGTAGGACCCCGTGTAATGTGTTCAATCATATCACCGTGTGCATGTTTAAGCGCTGGTTCTGGCAGAACACATGAACCCGGGTCGTGACCGACTCCTGTGAGCTCCTCAGTGTTTCCTCACAGCTCCTGAAACCACGATTAAGTATTTATTTTAACATTAAATAGTCATTATGGAAGAAGAACATAAAATTAGCTGCTGAGGAGTTAAAAACTGAGCCAATCACCAGACTGGAAAAAAATTATTTGCTAATTTCTGATTGGTGCACAGATATGTGATGTCACATTTTCCCCACTAAGCCCCGCCCCCTTCCGACCTCGACAACAACAACACAGTAGTAAACAACCAAAGCTGTGCTACTTCAGGACTGACTTGAAGCTAATGAGGAAGCGGCTCTTAGAGGCTTTAATGTCAGGACTAATTCACAGAGTTTTATTTTGACCTTTAAGACGTAACTGAACCGTTTAAGCGGCGGAGTGAAGGAGCGGGTGGCGGCGGACTGCAGGAGACGTCGTGGCCTCGCTCATTCGTGCCGACCTCCATCCTCGATTCCTTTCCTCACCGCCTCTCCTCACATCCTCGCCCCGACTGTCTGAGATGTGAGAGGAGGAGGCGAGGAAGGAAACGAGGAGAGATGACAGGCGTTATGAACTGGAGCTGTGGCTTCATCTGTTATGGCCTCTGTCAGATGAACATCCTGAATTAAGTCTGCATCGTGGCATAATGTGACGAATGTCGTTCTTAATATTTAACTGACAACACAAATTAAAACCTGAACCTTTGACCCCGGCGCCAAGCGGATCCGGAGGCTTTGGGCCGGTTTGCTGCCACTTGTTCCCTCAGAGGGAAGATTCACTGCAAATCAATACGCAGCGGTCCTGAGCGATCGCCTTCACCCTCTAATGAAACGCCGTGATGGGATCCCGGAAGAGAGCGCTCCACGGGGCGCGACGGGTCGCCGGACGGTTTGATGAAAGTAAAAACGATGTGACTCAGACGATGCGTCACAGCCGCCGGATTTCGACCCAGTTTTTCAGCCCTGTGGGAGACTTTGGATGGACGAGTCAGCGAGAACTCTGAACCGCCGTCATACAACCACCAAGTGAGGGAAAGTCTTAGAGAAGAATGCTGGTCCATCTAGTGGTAAAAAAATAATCTAATTAATTAGAGGCTTTGTAATTAATTAATCTTGATAAATCGCATTTTTATCAAATAGCAGGGTTTGACCCAATAAGCGGCTCTAATGCATTCTGATTGACAAACATAAACGTGAACTTAAACGACCAAAGTATTCATTGTTGATCTATATTTATCTGATTCTTCATCTGTTGCTGCAGTCACAGATCAGTGAAACTCAAAGTTACAACGATTGTATTCAACGTTTAAGACCTTTTGTCTTAAAGCTGAAGGTTGAACACGTCCACGCTCTGATCCAAGCTGCCATCAGGACGCTTTTTAAAAAACTAATTTCCTCCCAACAAGATAAGCGATACGGTCTTGTCTTCCATCACAAACCTTCTCATGGCTGGTAAACCAACTTTAGCTGCATTAGCGCCACCTAGCGGCTGGAGTGTGAGCATCAGTGTTACCAGTGGGACAGAAATTAGGAAACTGAGAACAGTGCGATTAAATGTGTTATTTTTTTGTAATTAATTGATCAAAATCAAGGGCTTCAAAGTGTCACGGTGGTTAGCACCGTGGCCTCACAGCTAGAAGGTTGCCAGGCGTCCCGGTGAGGACACCCGGGATCTTCCTGTGTGGAGTCTCCATGTTCTCCCCGTGCAGCGTGGGTTCTCTCCGGGTTCTCCGGCTTCCTCCCACAGTCCAGAAACATGCTGAGGTTAATTGGTGATTGTAAATTGTCCGTAGGTGTGAATGTGAGTGTGCTTGGTTGTCTGTCTCTAAGTGTAGCCCTGTGATAGACTGGTTACCTGTCCAGGTGAACCTGCCTTCACCCTGAGTCAGCTGGGATAGACTCCAGCCCCCCATGACCCTGGTGAAGGTGTAGAGATGATGGATAATGCTAGCCTTAGTTCCGTCCCTTTAGTAGAGTTCAGAACCAGCTCTGCATCATCCTGCAGCATGTTCAGAGTGAATCAGGCTTTAATGTGGGTTTTACTTCTTTGCATATTACATACACGCATTTACATCACAGGTGAGGAGCAGCTATCAGACTACCATTGTGCTTCCTCCACTCGTAGCTCCTCTGGCAGCCTCCTCTCCTCCAGATGCAGTGAAGGACCTGCTTCCAGATGGCATGCTGGGACCAGGTTTGGAGAACAGAGCAGACGTCATGTCTCAACACGGAGAAATGGGAGCAGAGTCGTGTGGACAAAACCATGGAGCCGGTAGACGGAGAAGTTCCTGTCAGATGACGAATGTGGAGCTTTGGCAGTTACTAGGAGCACTTGATGTCCTTTAGAGAGAGTCCCTGTGACGCTATCTGTTGTAGCTGAGCTGGCAGCTCTGGAGGCTCCCTGGTGCTTCATTCTGTGGACGGGGGAGCGTCTGCATGTGCTAATGCTGCCGTTCGCCTGAGTTATTGGTGAGCCGCTGTGTTGTGTTTACTGCCGGTAAAGAGGAGTGGATCTCCTCCGTGTGCTGTACGGTGGGAGGTGTTCCAGCTGCTCCACAGCCGGCCGAGTGTCGTCACAGGTGGGGAGGAACCAGAGGAACAAAACGCTGTTCCTGCAATAACCTGAGAGTCTGTTTAAGTGTCTTTGTTGGTTAAATAGTGCCGTTTGAACTGGACCTAAGGTTGAAGAGTTGAGGCGGTAATGCAGGATACAGTATTTATAACTGTGGATTTGATCTTTCTGATTAGGTGTCACGTTTGTGTTTGTTTCTCTGCCGTCTTCATGTTTCTACCTGCAGCGAATCAGTCAATTGAGGAGCCAAGGTGACCTTTTTCAAATCTAAGAGGCCAAACAATGCAAAAAAAGAGACAAAAACAGCAAAGATGTGTTTGTTTTATGTGGTTTGTGCCTAAATTGGCGTCGTAGCTTTAATTTCTGTAACGTTCATGCTGTTTCTCTGTAAAGTTACCGTTTCACTATGATTACTACTCTCCTCCGAGGACATAATCAGACAGATATGAGCTTTACGGAGCCACAGCTGGTGAAGACGTTACGTAAGAAGTTTTGTTTGTCCTCTTTCTAGCGAGACTTTATAAAAAATTTACACTCAAAGTTCTCAAGAAAAACATGCAGTTCATTAAGTTGAATTTCCGCTCTCTCTCTCTCTCTCTCTCTCT
>NW_007578124.1:87544-95167 GCF_000690725.1 Stegastes partitus | reverse complement strand
CACACACACACACATTATCTGTGATTGACTCGACCCGTCAATTACACAGTTATATTTAGCGTCATCTGACATTTCCTTTGCGAGTGCTTGACGCACGACGTATGAAAACACATCATTAAAACGCTCTCCAGCCGTCGATCTAACCAGGTACCTGGAAGCAGCTGATCAGAACCACCAGCGCCTCTCTCCGCGCTCGATAATGTGTCTTGAGTGGATTATATATGGATGTAGATTATCCACTTACTGTTAAAAAGACACCATAAATTAACCACTTAAAAGAAGAAAAAAAGAAAACATCCAAGACGAGACGCGTGAAGAAAATTGCCCGATTGCCTGAAACGTAAATGCAGACGTCTCTCAGAGCCAGATATGAAAAGAACAACCGTCCTCGATGCGTCACGCTGTCCAGGATTCGCTGAAACGAACACCGAGAACACGCAGAAGACAAGTGAACCACCGTCGGTCTGTGATTTCATGGAGTGGGTGTAAGACGTGATCATCAGACTGTAACTCTGATTTAAAGGATCTTTGTTGTTGAAAGCGTGGACGAGATAATCCCAAGTGGATTTATCATATGATGCTTCAATGTAAATTTCTTGTGTCTCACTTGCTTGTTGTTTCGTTTGCACAGAAGCTCACAGCTGGACCTCAGTTTATCTCGTGGCTAGCTGCTAGCGGCTCCTCATTTCATCTTTGGAAGTGGTTTTGTGGCTCAAACTCTTTAATGGTTTTGGTTCTAGGACTGGTTGGGTTTCCTGAAACAGACGGCAGATGTAGAGAAAAACCAGGCAAACCTTGCCCTGTTGACCTTATGTCAGAGCTACATGAGCCAGTTACAGGCTTCACATAGACAAGAGGTAGTTTGAATAGTAAAGGTTTTTATTTGTAGACTCTTATACGCTCACTAATGACAACCTGGTGGGTTGTGCTTCAGGTTCTACCATTTAGTGGATTCAACCGGGACAAGCTGTTCACGTTCTGAGCTTCTTATAGTAGAAACAGGCCTGGACGGTTCCAGGTTAGACTCACAACCAGAAAGAAACCAGTTAAAGTCCAGTAGAGGAGCCGTGTTCGTCGTCAGCCAGGTATGATCGCTGGTTCAGAGTTAAACCAACAGAGCAAGATGAACACGAGGTCCATTCAAAAAGTCTGTAAATACCGTACATGCCACGTCCCTGGTTCTCTCTGCACAGTTTGTCTCTACAGCTTCTGTCAAATGAAGGCAAATTCCAGAAATACAGAAATAAACGTTCAATAAAACCTCCCTATGAATGATGAATTTAAACACGGCCGTGGTTAGAAGACGTTTCTCTGATTTACGATGTGAACGATGATCTGGTTTTACCCAACGATAGTTCAGGTTTCTTTAGACGTCTTTCTGTCTCGTTTCTTCTTCTTCTTTCTGAGAAACTTGGTGCCTTAAAGGCAGAACAGCACATTTTGTCAGGATTCGAGGCTCCCTGTGTTTGTTTAGTTTCAGTGATGAATGAATAATTAAAATGTGTCTCTACTGTACTGTGCATCCTTTTCCTGACGGTGTCTGTCCTCAGCTGCTGATCTTATAAATCACCGGTCAGGGGGCTCAGGTTGGTTTGAGATGCTGTGAACTTCCATGACATGTCATTTTGAGCTTAAGGACAGTTTACCTCAATAAAAATGCTCTGACGGCGCTCAGGGTTCATCCAGAGGAGCCTTAATACAAATAGTTCCACCCTATAAACCTGGAGTCTGTGTAGAACCTGCTGGACCTGCTGGACCTGCTGGACCTGCTGGACCTGAGAGACGCTGCAGGGATTCATTAAAGTCAGAGGACACGACACAGACGTTAACCAGACATGTTTCAGATCTTCCTCCTTAAATAGCTGTTTTGACAGACATCTCAACATGTTCAGTGTTAGATAGAAGTGGGCGGAGCAGAACTTACCTGCTGGCTCCGCCGGGGGATGCAGGTGATGGTGAAGGACCCACACACCTGAAGAAACATCACCGATGATGTGTGCAGGTGCAGGAAAGTGTGTACGAGGAAGTCAAACTAAAGACATGGCAGGTGGTTTGTGATGCTGCAGGGCTCTGAGCTCTTCCTCTTCTTCCCTCTCTGTAGTTCATTAGTTCTTAGGGAGCAGAAATAAGCAGAGTTCTGCTTTAAACACTCGGCTGAGGGATCAGTACCGACCCAAAACTGTTCACTGGTGCTGAATATAACTGAGAGGGGATGATTAACTTCACCTTAAAAGACAGAAATGAATTGAAAACAAATAACAAATCTGTCGTCAGGATTCATCAACGGGCGACATGTTGAACAATTTGGGTTTTGCACAGTGTTTGACGGGTTCAGAGCCAAAGCGGGTCGAACCACAAAACATCCACAGTTTCTCTGATCAGTGTTTCTGGTCGACTAGTTGGTGTCAAAGTGCTCCAACCAGCAGCCCACTGGTAATGTCACGATGCTGCTTTGAAGTTTGGCTCATGATGGTTTTGAAAATTAAACTGGACCGAGCCACAAGAACCGCTGACCGTTATATCGCAGGTAGTTCAATTCAAGATGGTGGACAGCGTGACCTCAAGCCCCGTGGAAACAACTCCAAAAAGAGCAACCTGAAGAGCAAGAGGAAGAAACGAAGGTAAAGACAACAAAATCAGGCGAAGAGTTGAGGAAAGAGAGAACGATTGTCAAGACGATGATTTCTGCTGCTGTCGGCAAATCTCATCATGAAAACAACTCAGACTGCTGGAAGTGGTTCCAAAGTGCACATGTTGAAATTAATTCCCACAATTGGATTCTTTCAAGAAGAAGAGTTTAGAAGATTTCTGAAATTTGTGAAGTACTTCAAGAAGAAAGGTTTGTCACCACTTTGTACCGCTCGGCTGTTTTGGATTTAAAAAATGTTCCTCTGCAAAGTGCACATGTAAAAACTTTCCCACCACTTCGTAGACGCTCTGTAGCCAAACGTTTGGAAGTAATTTTGACAGATTTGCAGCAAGAAGGTGAAATAAAACCTTAATGAAGCACCACCAAGCATCTGTTTCTACCCCACGGTCCTCAGAAGGATCTCTAGTTCCTGATGATGTAAACTCTTCAACAAGACAAACCTGGAATCAGTTTGTTTGTCAAGAAGTAGAAAATGTGGTACGGCCCGCTTTGGTGCTCAGCAGAAGGAAATTAAAACTGAAATAAGTCATCACAGAGCAGCTGTTTCTATCTCTGGATGCAGATAATGACTCCTCCAACAACCAGGACGGTTTTAGCAACACTTGAGCCCATTTTTCTCTAAAACTAGTAAACATGGTTCGGTCCACTTTGGTAAGATAAGATAAGATAAGATAAGATAAACTTTATTGTCTGTCACAAGTGACAGAAATTTTTCTTTGACAGGCATAAAAACAAACACATTTAAAACAACATACAAGTACAGCCATAATTAAAAGGACGTTAGGGGCAGTTAAAAACAGCAAAGTGTTCATTTCCGGCTATTAAGAGTGGTTACTGCAGTGGGAATGAATGATTTTTTATAGATGTTATAGATGGTACCGACCCCCTCATGTGTGGTTTGAGCTTTTCTTCCTCCTGCACTCACCCGTCTCCTCCTTCCTCCCCCCTGCAGGCTGCCCTACGCGGGGTACTTCGGAGGAGTGTCGGGCCTCAGTAAAAAGCAGTTCCTGAAGATCAACGGCTTCCCGAACGAGTACTGGGGCTGGGGAGGGGAGGACGACGACATCTACAACAGGTGAGCTTAACGCAGCATCAGGCAGTCGTCTCTGTGACGACCACACATCCTGCACACCACGTCCTCCACCTGCTGCACCCTACGTACACACCATGTCACACAGGAGCTGCAGCAGAGTCGAGCGTCTCGGCTGAGAGTGACGCTGAAGTGGTTCGTCGAGGAGTTGATTTATTATAATTGTTCAGAGAAGGAGGATGATTAGCAAATAAATTAACCTTTTGAAGCACTTCGGTCGGCTTCTAACGACCTGCTGAAGTTCACTAATGATGTTGCCGCGTGTGTTGGCTGAAATCAGATCCGGCGGAGGAATATTTGTGTGACAGCTTAACAGAAAGATGGCTCAGGACTCTTTAAGCGCGCTCAGCCACTTACGGGACCATTAGTTTAATTCGTCGTCTGCTCGAGATGCTTGTTTGGGTTGAGACTTCTCTAACCACCTGCTGAACTGATGATCTGACGGCGAAACGTCATCACTCTGTGCCCACAGGAACCAAAGACAATAAAGACGCTAAGTACAATAAATAAAGCCTGAGCGTAGCGACAATGAAGCTAACCAAACATAGCACCTTAATCCCCCGTATGCTCCCCGATATCTACTCCGTTAGCACAGATTAGCTCCGTCGCTCGCGTAGGCAAAGTGAAAATGTCACTTTCATATTTCCTCACAGCTGAAAAAAACGTCTAAGGTGGCGTAAAGATTTCCAAATTGTCAGCTGTCATCCTGAATTAGCCTCGACTCAGAGTTTATTTCGGTCCCACCGGTTTGCCTCCAGAGAAGCGGCTCTGACGGCGAGCAGCGGGACGCTCCTCCACCTCCGTCTTCATTGTATGGCCATTCTTCGCTATCTGTTTTTCTTCCTCCTCCCTGAGCGTCTCGCTGTCGCTCTCACACTGGGAGGCTTATCTTTCCCCTCTCAGAGTAATAGCATTAGAAGAAAAACTGAAAATAGAGCATTTGAGGATTGCAGTTTTTTTTTTTTTTCCCAGAATGGACTGTGTCAGCCAACACAGTGTTCAGGAGATTACAGCTGTTTGTCAGCATCTGGCAAGATGCGATAAAAGAGATCTATGTGTGCGTCGCTGACTGATTGTGTTCTATGTGTGTCTGCAATTACATGCCAGAGGATGACAGATCAAGTTAAAGCGCTAACTTTTTATTGGATGTTCGCTGCACTCGGTCATTAGATGCTGCAGATTTCCCCCGAGAAGTTTCCTGCACTTGAACTGTTTCTGCTGCTATGAAATGTGAAGAGATGTGCACAGAAATTAATAAAGTCCCAGTTAGGAAGCTTTTAGAGGAGGACGCCTGCGATTCTGATTTACCTCAATGCGGGTGTGTACACTGCTTAACTCACTGATTAGACCTCCACCCAGTGTCAGGTTTATGCCCTAAATTAATTACCAACATCATCTCTCATGTCTCTGTTACGGTTCATACACCAGTATGTGAAGCTCTTTAACCCAAATGATGTTTTTAATGTTGAAATATAATTATTATTGTTATCCAGGAAGTTTCCAATTCACTGTTTTACAAAAAACCCTGAAAAAATACATCCACTGTATAAAAACACATAAAACCTTTTCTTTCTTGCTATCTGACATTAAATCAGACCAAACATTTCCTGTTTCAGCTCAGTCAGGATCACCAACATTATGTCTATTTGCTAAACACCAGAATAATGAGAGAGAGAATATTTTATTACTTTCTTCAGAGTCAGAAGTTCACATCCACGAAGATGCCTTCAGACTATTTGGGAAAGCCCAGATGATGATGTCATGGCTTTGGAAACTTCTGATTGGTTAATTGACAACATCTGAGTTAATTGGAGGCACACCTGTGGATGTATTTTAAGGCGCACCTCAAACACGCTGCTTCCTTCTGTGACAACATGGAACATCTAAAGAAACCATCCAGGAGGAGAACTGTGGACCTCCACCAGTCTGGTCCATCCATGGGTTCAATATAAAACATGAAAAGTTTAGTTTGATTTAATATCAGACAGAGAAAGTCCCAACAAATGAGACAGGTGGTCTGACACACTCCAAAGATCCGACTGAACATAAGCTCGTGCCAAGAGGTTATGTTGTTTGCTGGATAGATACTTTACTGTTACTTTAATTTACAACCTTTAAGTTGTAGATAAGGTGTCGTTTTTCTCAAAATGCTGCCAGAACAGCTGCAGATTTGGGTTTCTTCTCCAGTTAATCAAAGAGTTTCTTAATCAGAACATTCCCCCTCTGCAGCTCTTTACAGCGTGAAGCTTTCTTTAAGGTGTTGCTTGAGTTTCTCCGACCAAACAGACGGAAACACCTGGAGAGCAATGTGAAGCAGCTAAAGCCACAGATATCATCCTGGTGGAGACCAAAGCTGGAGCTAAAAGGCTGCTAAACGTCGGGCACGTGTTGTCAGGTGGTCAGAAATATGACTCGTTCTGGTTCTGAAGTAGAGAACAGAGAGATGTTGGCATCAAGTCATGTTGATTGGTTTTGTAGAGGCTTCAGACAGACTGTGAGCTGAATGGTTTTTGATTTCTTAACACAATTCAGGCAATTAGCAGCTGCACATAGATGAGCTTGTGTCTACAGGTGAGCCACCAGGAGCGTCAAACTCAAACCACCTGAAAACATCAACAAGGTGTTGTTTATACCATGCATTTTTATTTTTGTGTATCTTTATTATGTGGAAATTAGAAGAACTGTTATTGATGTAGGATTCATTCTGTTTGATCCCACAATGCACGATGCTGGCTGCTGTAAGACAAACCACAAGAAGCTGATTTGCTGCGACTCGTTTCTCTGATTTCTCGTTAGCACCCAGATATGTTTAGAAGAACGTGTGGATTTAAATAAAAGTTGAAGCAAGTCAGTTCTGAAGAGCAACCGGAGCCAAATCAGGCACTTTACTGGTCTTTTAGGCCTGTTTTTCATTTCAGTGAGCCCCTTAACAGCGATGCAGGAGGTAAAGTTTGTGCATTTGTTTTCAGCTGTTGTTAAACTCTGGCAGCGCGGTGAGACGACACAGAGGTCCGGCTGGACGTTACTGAGCTGTGAGGCCGAAGTCACGCCACAAACAGGATGGACCGGGTTACAGCCGTCTCCTTTCCTTCCCTCCCTGCTCTCCTCGGTTGTTACAGCGTGAGACGAAAAATCCCAAACTCAGTCTGATAGTAAATTGAAAGGAAAAAATAAAAAATGAAAACTGGGCGACAGATAGAAGCAAACAAAGCAAAGCGTGAAGGTTGTGTTGCACCCCCTCCCACCATCCACCTTCACTTTTCAGGGCTGGCTCGCTTTAAAGCCTTTTCACGGCGCGATCTGAAGGGAAATGCCCTTGAAAACACACTTGGACAAGCATTTGGAAGAAGACGGTGCAGGATGCAGCCGTGTGTGGATGTAGCTGAGGTTATCAAACCAACTCAAATTGCCTCCCACATGCTTTTCTCATCGTCAATCCTGTGAGAGGTTTTTTTTTTTTTTTTACATTAGCAGCCTCCCCTCAGAGACAGAAATATCAGCCGCTCCATCACTTTGGCCCAGACTGGAACATCTCAACAACCATTACATGGATGTTTTGGCATATTTGGCATTCTGAGTCTCCAGATCCCCTCTCGTCTCCTCTTTCAGCCTCGCATCACTTATTAAAGTGAAATGTTTTAAACAACGCTGGACGGATTGTCTTTAATTTTGATACACGTCGGCATCAGCATTGGTTTGTAGTGTAGCACGACAACATGCTAAGCTACTGGAATAAACATTAGCTGCTTAGCAGGATGTTAGCATGCTGACGTTAGCATGTTAGCATGCTGACGTTTCCAGACGGATCAAGCTGGGAAAACGGTTTTGGAGCCTTCAAAGATGAACTGGTCTGTGATAGTGAACAATGTGTGTGATGTTACTG
>NW_007578124.1:75574-86340 GCF_000690725.1 Stegastes partitus | reverse complement strand
GTTGTCTAATCTGCAGCGTGCGCTCTTCAGCTGTCAGAAGAAGTTGTATGAGGGAGATGGTCTGCGTTGCATCATTTTCTGCTCAGTGCAAAGCTTGTTATCAGTTGTATTTTGAGACAGAAGCATGTGAAGCTGAAGGGATTCTAACAATGCGAGCTGCAGCCTCATGCAGAGGGCAGGACGGATCTCCAGCTGGGCGAGCAGAATGACTGGTCGGCTTTCAGGATTCGGTAGAGGACTGGAGGAGCAGGGTGCAGCGGTGGAGAGATAAAAGAGCAGCGGCATACATGGGAGAGCGTGACATCCGTGAAATCTGCCTCTGGTTTCCCTCCTCTGTCGTCGAAGGAAAATGGGTTTGAACCGTCCACAGCGGAATAAAATGACTAAATTGCTCTTTTCGACCGTCTGCTCTCCACTCCAGCACCTCTGTTTGTCCTCCTCTCTCCCCCTCCAGCTCTCCACATCTCCGTCCCCATCTCCCTCACTCGCTTCCCTCCAGCCATTTCCTTTTTTATGCTGGTTTTGATGCCACGGCCACCGCCTGAAGTCAGTCCTGCTAGCCTAATGCCAGCCCAGGGGAGCCGGCTGTCCCTGCTGCTCAGCGTGGCCCGAGCAGCGAGGACACATGCCGGGCGGTTTTGCCCCGTTCCGGGCCTGTCTCAAAGTTGGTGGATAAGATAAGAGGAGGGAGGGAGGAGGTTTTATTTTCTCAGCATCCTCTCAGCGCCTCTGAACATGCAGCAGTAGCTTCGGGCGAAGACTGTTCCCGTCCCCGGGGCTTCCACGCCGGTCCCTCTCTCGTCTCCTCGCCCTTTCCCCCTCGTCTCTGTAAAGCCTGGCTTTCAGCAGAGCCCTGAGCCGCCATCATGTACACAAGCACGCGTCGGGATATTTTTAACTCGACGCTCTGAGGACGTCGAGCCTTTGATAAGTTCAATCACACGTCTGGGTTACGAGTGCGTCTCCAGCCTCGGGTCGGGTCAGCCAGTGTTTAAATCTCATCTTTTTCTTTGTGTAGTTTATTTACACTGAAAGCTGGAGCTGATGGATTGAAACCTGAAGTGACCGTCCTACAAAGACGTGTGTGGTTAATTAATCAGTTTCTTTTTAACCCTTAAAACATGATTGAACAATGAAAGAGTACCAGTTTGTTTACTGGTAATCCTGGTGTTATCAGACCAGCTGTCAGCATGAAAGGTGTCCGTGTGCTCCAACAAACTACCTCCTGGATCACCACCTGGTATTTCTTCGATGTTTTTCGAGCACGTCCGCTTCACCCCGTAACAGTTTACAGAGGTTAGAGCGTCCTCGGTTGCTTTTTCCAATCCCCAAACAGCCACACAGCTCTGGGCCGGTTTTTACAGTTTTCAGACGTGACCTGGAGGAGCTGGAATAACTTTGTTTATACGGCAGCTTTAAGAGCAGCGTTCACAAGCTGCTAGACAGTCACTACATGCAAACACAAAGAGACAATCACGCAAGACAGGAGACGAGGCAGAGCGATGAAATACATGATGAAGATGGTGATGATAGGTTAATGAATAATCAGCTAGATTAAGTTAGAAATTAAAGAATGAAAGACGCCAAAGAACTGGGCAGCTAGAATTAGGTAAGTAGTTCATAAACACAGAACAGAACTCTAAAACTAATTAAAGCTTAACTTCACATAAATGCAAGAAGTGATTTATCTCCTCGGGCAGGACGCTCCAAAGTCAAGGCGCCCTGATGGAGAAAACTCGGGCACCTTTAGATTCAAGCCTCGACTTTGGAGCGAGCAGACGGTGTTAAGAGGTCATGAGGGTTCAACGGATCACAAATGCATCTGGGCGAGCTTTAGAAGTGATCAGTAAGACCTGAGCATCAGTTCTAAAACAGACGGGGAGCCAAGATCAGTGTGAGGCGACGTCGTCTGAATCAGTTGGATGAAAATACGCTGCAGCCCATAAAGTTGGAATTAAATATTATTTTACCTTTTCTCGTGAAATGATTGCGACATAAATACACACATCACAGTAAAAATGAAACCACAGCTAACTTTTGCAGACTGTGTATTCAGGCTTAAACTAAATTGGGGGGATTGAACAACAGGATGAAGGGTTTGGTTTCAGTTGTTCAACCTTAATTAGACAGGACGCACATGTTCAAGTGGATTTCATGCATCAGAATGTCCAATATTACTCCTTAAATGTCACTAATACTGAGTCTGGCATTCAGACGTGGTGGCGTTCTGTCCACCAGCTGCTTGATGGTGTCAGTGGGCAGGACGTCCCAGTCTTCAGTCACATCCTGAAGTCAGAACTGGTTCCACCTGCTAACTGGGACTCAGTCTGTGACCACTGGACCTGGTCAGAGTGTTACTGATGTGTAGAAACAGGAATAAGAAGAGGAACGTGTCTGAAAGCACCTTCACCTACACCTGATGGAGCATTTCCAATCATGAGATGGTCAGGTGTTGTTTGGACATGTGCAACAGGATAATCGGAAGAATCAGGTGCAGACGTCGTCCAATAGGTCGACGAGAAAACGGCCTGAATGGATCATCTGTCCGATAGCGTACCATAGAAGTTATCATCAGAACTATCTGTCTAGTCCGTCACCTCTTTCCTCTCTAAACCGCCAGCCTTCAGGTTTGAAACCGTTCCTCCTGCAGGTTGTTGAACTTGTTCTCGACGCTTCGATGCAAGACAGTCAAAGGGTTTGATGCCAGAAGAGAAGTCGCCTTAAAGGAGAAATGGGACGTCCTGCACATCCACAGGGAGACGCCAAAGACAAAACCGTCCACTGGATGACGACTTTAAATGCTCGTCTCTGTTTTTTGCATATCATGATAAATGTTTACCAGCAGTTCGACTTCAAGAGTCCGTCGCCGCTCAGCGGTTTCCTGCTGCCAGAGATTTCTGATGTCTTTCCTCAAAAGCGATTTTGATCTGTTTTCTTGTTTGGTCTTGTTTGGAATCCTACAAGCTGCAGTTTCCCCTTGAAATTAATCTCTCGAGCCATGTATTTACTCACTTTCTTCCTCCAGCACTGGATCCAAAACACTCTCAGGTCATCTTTTTTTTTTATTTTTTAAATCTACTTGAAGCACCAGAGGGATGTGATTCACCACATCACTCCTCTTTGGTTAGTAGTCGTCGGATTCAACCGGTTGTCTGCAGAACGTGGTTATTCAGTCAAAGAAAAAAAACTCAGTATGTCTTTGCTTAGCGAGCAAAAAGCAAAAACTTTGTTGTTGTTTTTAAGAGAAATCAATAGACAAAGATGTTCTTTGGAGCCTTGGTCCACGGTGACTGCAAATAAGATGAAAAAGTCCCGGTCCTCCGAGTCCTGAGGTATAATGATAAAAGCCGTCGATATTATGCGTCTGATCGGCCTTTTTCCTCCTCTAGTTTGTTAATTCTGTTATATCTGCTTCTTTTAAAAGTACTCCCTGGACAAATAAAAGCAGGCGGCTACGAGGCTTGGCAGGAACGCAAATAAGCCCCCCTGGGTACATGAAGAGCAAGCAGGCACATTTTCCTTCTGATATCATACTTTCAGGACCAGCAGAAGTCGGTTCGACACCGTGTGAGCTCCTGCCTGAGTGGCTGCAGGCTGAAGACGGCAGCGACGGTCAGCAGACGTCAGGCAGCGGTCCTGTTGGATCATTAACCCAGTACTGGTCATTATGGGAATGTTTCCCGCCGTCAGACGTCCTTCGCGGGCCGTCGGAGCGTGAAGGCGGCGCTTCTGACGGCCTCAGCGCTGTTCCTCAATCCCCCAGACCACTGACCAAGTAGAAAACCTGAGAGTTGTTATTGATGCTGACCTGGATTTTTATCCTCACATCAGCAGCGAGTCGCCCCCGAAGCCTCTCAGGAATATCTAAAGAACGGTCTTTTTGCAATCAGCACACGAGATCACCTCCTGCTGCTGCCGTCGGTAGCTTCAGCGTCTCCTTTGGCCGTCTGTTGACCACAATAATTGATTCCTGGAGCCAGCTTCTGCTCTTTAACCCTTTGAAGTCATTTCCGGGTGTTTTTTTGTTCCTGTCACATTTTTACTCACTGCAGCTCTTTTTTTTTTTGCAGCTCTGTGGAAACAGAACGGCCATAAGCGGAAGTAAAAAGAACTCAGAACAAATATAGGGCCATAAATCTGAACAAATGAGAACACAAAGTAGAATTTCTTTGATATTTATGTCAGAATTTGCAGCATTTTTTCACACAGGCAGTATTTTACTATTTTTATTTTACTTTTTTTCCTCTCTGCTCTGCGTAAACACTTCCTGCAGTTCAGCCCAAAGTCACACAGTTTTTGTTTTGTGACTGTTGCTCATAAAACGTCTTATTTATAGACTTTGGAAATCTTTTATTTATAGGTTAACAAGTAGTATGTCCTTATGTAGTTTACTACATGGTACGTTTTTAATTTAGAGTCTGTATCACACTTATTGTGTATTTTGCGTTTCATATTTTCTTGTTTATTTCTCTTTACTGCATATTTTTTTTTATTTATTATTTTGTCCCTCGTGGCTTCACGGTTGCATCAACGTCCACATATTTCTTTATTTTTAACAGCAGCAGTTTTATTTTTGGCGTAGTTTTCAATAAAACATGCAGATTAAAGAGATTTTAATATTCGTTTAACATTCAGGAAATGCACATAACAGTAAAACATCTAACACGGTGAAGGATGAGGCGACTTAGATCCGTGTAATGAAACCGTCCCAGGACATCATCATGATCTTTGCTTCCTACATCCAGCGCTTCGTTAAGCAGGTGCAATTTAAAAGTAGAAGTCTCGTTCATTTCTCTCATAGAAAATGGAAAGTGCCTCTCAGCTGGAACACTTCTGGGGCTTGGATCTTAATTCACAGTTTAACAGTCAAACATTTTGAACATTATATTATACATATATTATTTAATCGACATTAACCCGTTAGAATTCAGCAGAAGGACAGTTGATTAGAGCTGCTGACAGCATCAATATGTATACTTTCACATCATCCAGGAGAGTCTTAGCGACATTTAGCACGTTCTCACAAGTACACATTTGAACTGGGAATACGGATTAGAGGGAAACCTCCTGCATCTCCACCAGATCGGGGTCTTTGGACCCGGCGTGTCAGAGAGGCTGCAGCTCTATGAGCGACCCTCCAGGAACCAGCTGCTGCTCGGCTACAGATCAGAGCCTCGGTGCTGCCGTGTGCAGCCCAACCAGCCGTCCAGGCCCGTGTGTGCTGTGACCTTTCTGCTGAAGTCTCTGAGTTTTTAAACAAGACGTCCTTTCCTCTGCTTCTCCCCGCTGCATTGAATTGTATCAGAAAGCACAGTAAGGAGGGATGTGCCCACAGAAAGACCGAGTACGGAGGCAAAGAAAAACAAATGAAATGAGAAGCGAGTGGAGAGGAAGGAGGGAGAAAATGAAGCATTGAGCTGCAGGTCCAGGTGGACAGATAGCCGCCGTCAGCAGCTGCAGGAAACCAACAGCAGGAGAAACCCTATACACCTTTTATTCTATGTGAGATCAGCCCACCTCTGGATGCAGGCTCAGATCTGAATAACCTGAAAGTGAGTTATAATCAGAAGCTGCTTTAATGGATGATTTTATTTAAAGCACTCAAAGAAACGCATAAGAATGACTTTTAAAGATGTTCACTGTTGCTGATGTCAGATCTTTAAACTACTAAAAACTGTTAAAAATGCCAAGTTTAGCCCTTACATACTGCGTTGTGACATCTGACAGCAGCAAAAACATCCTGAACATTTGACGACTGTTCCTAACGTGACCCAGAGTACACAAAAATAAGATTTTATTCTTCTGTACAGCTGCTACGAATGCTTGTCCACTGAGGCTGTTTGGGGTTTGGTTTGACCCGTTTATCCGTCGGGATGGATTTCAGATCTACCACTGGGGGTCAGATCAAGGAAAGTGGTGGTTTTAGGGAGTCTTGTACCTGTGAAACTGTCCAGGCCACGTTTTAGGTGTATTTCTATATTTATTCAAACATTCTGAATAGATCTGTAGTTTAAAATGTTGTTTAGACACTATGAGGGAATTCTTGACAGTGTGTTTTGGGTCAGTTTGAATATGACCAGTGTGTCGGGGTTAAATCAGAAAGACAACAAACAAACATGGCGTTTAACTCCTGCAGCAGCCAGATATGTTGATGCTGAGAGAAGACTGTCTTTGTCCTCCTGCCACCCACACAGCTCGCTCTCCCATTATTCTGTCTCTGCTGATCGTCGCCACCGCCGCCCACTCCTCCTCTGCCTTCCCATCTGCAGAGGGAGCCGAGGCAGGACGTCACATCCAGCTTCTCCTCTCATGCAATTAAGCGCCCCTGTTGGGAATAAGAAGGGAGAGCTGCAGAAGTTCCTGATTAATCCAATCAAGCAGGCCTGTGATCTGGGAGGCTGCTGTCCACACCGATGCTGCTGCCCGCAAACCAAAGATAAATCGCAGCAGTGAGAAGATGTGTTCTGTGTGAGGAGAGGAGTGCTGGACAATCTGCAGAATTGGGAGCTTTTCGAGTGGCGCCTCCGTTAGTTAAGTAGAACACACTGTTTAATGGATTCGTCCCCCGAGTCCCACTGTAGCTCCGCTTATATGGAGCCTTTTATTCCACTTATAGTCGGAGTAATGGCTCAATCTTCTCGAGACTGCTCCAGAATAAAAGCCACGGCGAGTTTAAGCAGTTGAATGCTTTTAATGTGTAGCAGCGGCGGCGACAGGAGCCATTTGACTTGCATTAGCTGTGATTTAATGCAAAGTGTGAGCGTGAACAGGAAAGAAGTAGGCTGATATTGAAGGAATTAGTCGGTGGTGACGCGACGCCGTTACCTGAGTTTCCTTTGAATCCCTTTGTGTGCAGCTGCCAGATGACTGAGTCAAACTATAATTATCACTTCTTGTCGGAGATTGAAGTCGTGTAAAACGGTTCCAGAAGCCACGGAACAAAAAAAATGTAAATTTATTCTGCTTCCACTTTACTGGTTTAAACGCGGCGACTTGTTTCACGGTCTGAGCGTCTGAGATGCTTCTGAAATTAAGCTGCTTTTGGAGAAGTTTGCTTTCTGGCTCTTCCTTTCTAATACAGCAGAAACCAGAAGTTTACATCCACTGTATAAAAAGACATAAAAACCTTTTTTATTCTCATCATCTGACATTAAATCAGACTAAAGGTCTTTAGCTTCTGTTCTGGGGCTGATACACAAATAGAGATAATGTTGGTGATCCTGACTGACCTGAAACAGGAAAGTTTTGTCTGATTTATTGTCAGACGGTGAGGATCCTAAAACAGACTTTTTTGTTGTGAGATGTCGGAAACTCTCGTCCTTTTAGACCCGAATCCATCACACGACTTCTACAGACTTCACTGTGAGCCACCAGGTCTACCACGACCCAAAGAACCTCGTAGACCGTTTGGGTTCAGGTCTGGTGACTTGAGAGGCCACTGAACTCCAGCAGCCAGTTTAAAATGACCTGCTGCATTAGAAATGATCGACGGTGGCTCTACACTGTGCAGAAGGCGACACTCATTAGACCAGGCTGCTGCTTCCTCTCCTTAAACGTACAGTTTCTCTTCCCGTCTGATAAAAGTGGAGCCCGACGTGTCCGTCCACTCTTTTAGCCTTAAGGTTGGATGTGTTTTCTGCTCGCTGCGGTTGTAAAGAGTGGTTATCTGTGTTTCCCGTAACCTTTCTGTCAGCTCCGGCCTCTCCAGCCGTCCTCCTCTGACCTCTCCAATCAAGAAGGCGTTTCTGTCTGCAGGACGGCTGCTGGCTGGATCTGTCCTTTTCTTTTTTGTTGCACTATTCTAAGTAAAGTGGACTGTTGTTGTGGAAACCTAGAGGATCAGTTGTAGTCAAACTGGTCTGTTCTGATGTTTGGTGTGAACCTCCTGACCTGCGTTTCTCAGCTACCGAACCGATGTTGATTTACAGTATTTACAAGTTTAAGCAGCCGAATTCACCTGCAGGGAGGACAGAGGCTAGAACACCAACCGGATCCTACATGTTGTTCAAATTTACCCAAAAATCATTGTGTCTTTGACAAACACGGCGGTCTGCTTTCTTTTTCTCGGTCCTTATCGCTCGACTCTCCGAAAACCTCCTTAAAGGCCCCCCGGTGTGAGACTTTGCAGCAGCCGCCCACCTGCCGAGCTTCGGTGGAGGTGGCTGTCGAACGCGTCGTCTCTGGGCGATGTACATCTCCGCCGTTTCCTCGCCCTGCTTCCATAACGCTCACGCTGTGCTGTCACGCTACGTTACCGCCTCCTGCCCGTCCGAGCCGTGGAGAATAATCACTTTACTGCTCCAGTGTGAGTGTTTGTGCTCCAGCTGAAGTTTTGGTCAAGGACACAACTCCGAGCTGTCCAGAAGAATAAAGAGAAGCTGGTTGATTAGTTCAGCTCATTACCGCACGTTTGCTCTGCAAGGTCGCGGCGGAGGCTTCTGTTGGACTTTTAGACACAACAACCCTGAGCTCCGGTTAGCAAACGGTTTGGAACAACAGCAGCTTCTGTGTGCGTTTGTTTGTGAACAAGCATCTTTGACCAGCGTTTAATTCATCATGCAAAGTTTCATGCTGACACACGAGGAGACGGCCCAGCCTCGGGAGCGTTTCATGAGACTTTCAAAGACGGTTTTGAAAGCCGGCAGCGGCGTTAACAGGCAGAGACGCAGCAGAAGAAGAGATTTCTAAGAAGCTCTTTACGCGAGCAAACACACTCTGATCTCCTCGTGTTTGAGAAGCCCCCGAAAAAACTGTCAGTGTTTTCTCTGAGGATTATTTACTTGGTCGCCAACGTTTAGCAGCACCGGAGGAAGAGGCTTCAGTCCGGCTGACGAAGACGTGATTCTGATCGAAGTTTTAAAACGAGGAGCCTCAGTCCAGTTGGACCTGCACAGCTTAGACATGTGTTGGATTCATTCGTTCAAACCTGCATTCGTTTATTTTTCTTGCTTTTGTCGGCAAAGAAGCTGTAAAAGTTTGCAAACGGTTGGTTATTCACACATCCAGCAGATATATCATAAAGCTGAGCATTCACTCTTCTTCTTCCTCTGTTTTGGTCTCCACCGGCTCTTTGGCTGCTAAATGCTCCATCGTGTCCTCCAGCTGGTTGATCTGCTGTTTGCAGGATGTGAGACGTTCCTGTGAAGCTAAACAGAAAGCAGCCGGGAGTCGGAGGTGTTGGCGGTTAGTCGGGTGATAAACCCAGAGCTCCATCTCACAGCTCTGCATCGTTATCGGCATTATTAAACAACAACAACTGAGAATCCAGGAAGCCAATTAGAGAACTGTGAACGCTTAAACACTAAACGCTCGTGTTGTTGCGTTCACACTGTGTTGAAGCTTGTGGACTTTCTGCACGATTCACATTTGCTTAATGAGTGATATGTGAGATTTACCACATGACTGTACATCAGTCATCGCTGTAACGTCAACCACAGGCTGAGATCTTATACATAACGTTATATGTTCTAATGTAGTGATTCTCTGTTGATGTCCTGATTTGGGAACATCTTCCTGTTTCTCTCAGTGTTTTTTATCTGCATGCGACAGTAAAAACTGTTCATGTTGTAAAAAAGCTCATCCTTGGGTTTAAACACTTATTTTATTACTTTCTCTGTGTCACATTTCAGACCTCTAAATAATCGGTGTGATTTTATTTTTTCCTGAAAAACCTGATGATAATCCACCAGGGATCAGTTTTCATCCACCAAAGATGACAGCTGTAGCTTAAATGATGCACATTAAAAGTCATATATGCACATTTTAATTTCAATTTTTAGTCTGTCAGAAGGTTCAATAAACACCACAGCTTAAAAAACAAAAAGATATTCTGACAGTTATTCCAGGGTTCAGGCTTTACAGGGTTAAATAATTCCACTTAATGCCAGTTCATACGTCTATTCAGCCTAATGCTAGAGCCAGATACTTTCCCCTATATTTATCTGACGGGTGGTTTTTTACATAAATACACATAAAACAACCTTTTATAATAGGATAAATAACTAAGAATTAAACTATTGTTTCATGTGTCAGATATCTGTGGGTTGTTTCACCTTTAAACTTCTCAGAGGTTTCTATTTAAAAAAACACAAAAGGTCAAATTAACAAATATTTCTTGAAATGTTCAACATTGTTCTAGTAATTCATCCAAAAGTATGTAAGAAAGCTTTCTCTTTTTTCTTTCATTTATCATCTCGTGACCCCTGGAGCTATTTTGTGACCTTTCAGAGGGACCCGACCCCCATGTTGGGAACCGCTGGACTAAATTAACTGAATGTGAAATATTTAAAACCAGATTCTGCTCCACTGATTAAAACAGTAATACGCTGCTTATGCGTCGATGCACCGATGTCGTAACAGATCTAATCACCTGTCTGATCAGTAGATTTAATTTTAAGAACATGAGGCTCTTATTTTGTACTTTTTTAAGCATGCAGGACATTTTCAAGTACTTTTACTCCGCTGGGTCGGTACGTTTACATCTTCCGCCGTCGCACAAGTCTCATTGGAAGTCAAAGCACAGCCGACTGTAAAGTTGTCTTAAGAGCAGAGAACAAAACAAATTGATCTGCTCTAAAATATCTCTCATGAATGGAATCTATAAATATAAAAGCAACACACTGAGGCCGGTAGTGAATCAGATGAAGGAGGAAGGATTCTCCACGGCTCAGTCTTACGCACTCTGCAGGGCAACGGGCACAAAGAAGATTATTTTAAAGATGCAGAACTGTGCATAATGTAAAACTAAGCCTGCTGAAACGCTGAGG
>NW_007578124.1:73896-74816 GCF_000690725.1 Stegastes partitus | reverse complement strand
GAAAGGAAAGGAAAGGAAAGGGAAGGAAAGGAGAGGAAAGGAAAGGGAAGGAGAGGGAAGGGAAGGAAAAGAAAGGAAACGAGAGGAAAGGAAAGGAAAGGAAAGGAAAGGAGAGGAGAGGAGAGGGAAAGGAAATGGAAGGAAAGGAAAGGAGAGGGGAGGAGAGGAGAGGAGAGCAGAGGGGAGGAAAGGAAAGGAGAGGAGAGGGAAGGAAAGGAAAGGAAAGGAGAGGAGAGGAGAGGGAAGGAAAGGAAAGCGAAGGAAAGGGAAGGAAAGGAGAGGAGAGGAAAGGAAAGGAAAGGAAAGGAAAGGAGAGGGGAGGAAAGGGAAGGGAAGGGAAGGGCTGCTCACTGTCAAAACCACACATTATTTGCACCATAATAAATCTCTAAATTATGCAAATGCGTGTTCACATGAGCACTCTGACAAAGGCATGCCGAGTCAGGAGACCTGACAGAGAGAAAGATCTGTTTTTTAGCTTTTTCAATGAATTTATTTATGGGCTTGTACCGGCGGAGGTCGGGCTTCGCCTCTCGTAGCGGCTGGCGGGCTTTTGATGGCGCAGAGCTGCATTCTGGGTTATTTACATTTCTCAGGTTTGTGAAGAAGAGGAGAGGAGAAAGAAAAGGGAAGGTGAAGGGCAAGAAGATGAGCACAGAGGAAGCAGAGATAAGAGGGGAGATGAGAGATGGAGAGGAGGAGGAAGGAAGGAGGTGAGAAAAAGCAAGTCATGGACAGAAAAAGCATCAAGGGAGGCGGAAACGACAGACGAGGGAGATGGGCTCCGAGGGACGGGGTGGGTTTTAGAACGTGAAGAACAGATTACAAATGCAGGAAAAATTAGACCAATAAACCCCCAAAATACCCCACTCATCACCTGTACAGCTGTAAGGTATTTAAGGAAACACACTGGCTGTCCT
>NW_007578124.1:60405-72961 GCF_000690725.1 Stegastes partitus | reverse complement strand
GTCGTCTTGTTCCACCAGTCGTCTTGTTCCACCAGTCGTCTTGTTCCATCAGTCGTCTCTTGTGCTCACTCTGGAGACTTTCTCGGACTCTGATCTAGAAGCATTCATCTCTGGCTGAAGACCAGCAGTGGTCTTCCTTCTGTCTCTGGGACTTAAAGTCTGCTTCAGCTTTCGTTTCCTGCCTCTTCCTTGGTTCATTTTCTCAGAACCAGTCTCGGCAATCGACTCCAAGTCACTCTTGACCACTCTGTGAGAACACTTCATGTCTCTCCCTGTTTCTCTCAGAGACCGTCCAGCGTCATGAGGTTAGATTTCTTCTTTTATGTGACTTCATCAAACAGCAGCAGGATCATTGAACGAGATGCTGAGCTCAGATCACGCCGGTGGCACCGCGGTTGACTTCATTGATTATTTTAATCTTCTGACTGGTTGCTATGATCTCACGTAGCCTCACTGACCCAAATGTTTCCTTCTGCACAGTTCCTGCAGTAAAACCACTGTTTCCAGCTCAGGAGAGATGCAGCATCATCAAAGCTATACGTGCATTATTAGTAATATTTGTAGTAACGAATGAAGTGAATAAAAATAATGAAAACATTAAACTAAGCCTGTACATTAAATGGTTTAGTTAACAAACACTAATAACTATAAAATGGTCACTCACTTGCAATCCCATAAAAAAAAACAACTTTTTTGCAAATTCATTTCACATGTTTGGCTTTTTTCCATCCAGTTTGCCACAAAAAGTCCAGAAGCATAAAGCCTGGAAGTAAAGGAAGCATGTTGTCATGGGCGTTCTCATTTCTGCACTAGTTAGCTTAGCTTAGCCTAGCATAAAGACTGGAAGTCATGGAAGCAGCTGTCATGGGCATTCTCATTTCTGCACCAGTTAGCTTAGCTTAGCATAAAGACTGAAAGTCATAGAAGCAGCTGTCATGGGCATTCTCATGTCTGCACTGTAAATGTGGAGCCAGGCGGCAGTTAGCTTAGCGTAGCATAAAGTCTGGAAGCAGAGGAACCAGTTTGCCTCTTGAAGTGCACCTACTGACGCCTCTGAAACTCTAAAGCTAACGTGCTGTATCTTAAAAGGACAAAGATGAAGACGTCACCAGACTCACTCTGACTTGGTTTGATCCTCTGAACCACCAACCTGTGACTGTGGGTGGAGAAGTGTGTGGTGGAGACCAGGGAGGCGAGGATGGCAGCATCACCACATGCCACAGAGATGCTTCAGGTTTTCAGTGGAGGGATGTGGTCGGTGCCATCGGTGTCCTGGTCTGAAGAAAATCCTGGAAGAAGCTGTGGACCAGTTTAAGAACTCCTTGCCTGCTTTTAAACCCATTCTCTGTACTTTTTTAAAAAAACATCTATTTACCCAACATCCTAAAAAGAAATGGAGAAAGGCGACCTTGAGATGCGGCAGCAGGGACCAAAGGTACCAAACCTTTAATATGGGACCGGCCTGTTCGCTAGAAGTGTCTGAACTGGTGACCTCTTGGTGCTGGTAGCCATTTGTTCTGCTCTGAACTTAAGGTAAACCCTCTGATTCTGTCCAGATCACTCAATCATTCCCTAAAATGTTTCCTTAAATGTTAAAAAAGAAGAAGAAAGATCCACATAACAGTGAAACATGAGAGTGAGTCTTTATTAAAACAACCGCATGGAGTTAAATTAACTGTTCAGCCGTGTTTGTTCACCATGAACCCGTCCTTCACCTGAAATACTTTCGTTATTGTCGAGAGCATTTGCAGAGACTTTCCCACCTTTCCAAGAAAACACGAAGCCTCGATGTGTTACGTCAGCTCAAGGTGCCGCCTTTAACCTTCAGGATGCTGCAGAAACCTTCAGAAAGAAAAGAAGTGGAGACGAGAGAAATAAACAGAGGAGAGACGAGGGAGGCTTGATGAGGTAGAAGAAGAGAAACGAGGGGAGTCCAGAGACAGTTAGACAGTGTTCAGGACTAATATCAGGCATGGATGCACCTTTAGACAAACAGACCGCCAGAATAAGTTGCGATAAATAAGAATTGTTCATTCAGCGCACACGTACGCAATCTCTCATGTTGTTGCAGGTATGAATATCAACCAGCGTGTCAGCCTGGGGCTTTAAGCCGGGCTTTACGTCTGCACTCCATTTGTTGTTGCATTAGATCTAAATCTCTGTGCAGAGTCGCCCTTGTATTGGATCCGAGCGGTAATACAACATCACCGCTCTCGCTCGCAAACTTCTTTGTTTAAACTGAACCACACTGTAAATCATTGTCTCTTTCCCTCTCTCTCTCTCTCGATGGTATCTGGCCTGTGGTGCTCTTTTCTTTTTGTTTTACCAAAGAGCTAAAGCAGCTTTGTGTTTGTTTGTCCTGTTCGCTGTGTCTTGTGTTTAAGGGGAGTGCAGCCCTGGCAGCTCTGTGAGGGACTGCACAAGCATGTTTAGTGTTAATATGCAGAGTTTTTGAATATTTCCTGACTGGTGTGACCAGGTGTGCCACCATGGAGTCTGTCTGCTAGCAGGTCAGCTGCTAAGATCTGGATCGCCGCTGTCACTGATGAAGTTAAAAGAAAGGCCCAGTGCAATCAGAGTGTAATGACTGAGCTGTGCAGCTCGCAGAGAAACAAAATGAGCTCCTCCACGGTTCTCCTCCGTTCTGTCGAGGTCGGCGTCTTCGGGGTCAGAGGTTAATTAGTCGAATCAGAAAAGTGCTTTCTGCGGTGACTCCCACCGCTGCGCTGTTTTCCATTGGACAGAGGAGATGACCTTTAGCTTCACGCCGCTGAACGTTCGGCGCCGAAGACGGACAGCCGGAGTCCCAATCCTCCAAAGTTCAGCCGACGCTTCGGTGAAATGGAGCCTCAGCTTCACGCCGTCCGACACAGGAGGGAGTTCTGTTCACTGAAAAAACAAAGATTCCTGTGAGCAGCGACTGTGACTTAAATCCAATATTCTGTGTTTTTATATTCTGGCTGTCTGCTCGTCAGTTAATTGATTAATTTTTTTTGTTCAAGCGAAGCTGTAAAAACTCTCTCCAGGAAATTCTGCTCTCTCTGTTTTTCTGTTCTTACAAATTCACCGCGTTCGGCCAGAAACAAACAAGACGTCAATTAGCCGATAAAACCGTCTTTTTAAATTTGTTCTCAGGCTGAAAAAAAAAAAAAAACATTTATTAAATGTGAGCAGCTTTTTCTGTGAGTGCGTGACGGTGAGCTTCTAACTTGTGGGTTTGTCGGGTAGCACCAGGTATTTATGAGCTTTATTTATGTTTCTGATGTTTTTTTGTCCAAATTATTTGCAGATGAATTCATAAGTTCTGTTGGACCTTGTGCATATACACTACACACACTTGCAGACAATCAGCTGATTTAACAAGGTAGCTGATAATAAATTGTGTTCCTCCTTCTCTGTGATTTTATTCCTTCCTCCTGTGATCAGCCTCTTGTCTCTCTTGCCTCCTCTGTTTGCTTCCATTCCTTCCTCTAATAGATATCGCATCTGTATGTGTTGCAGGATCACGCTGAACGGGATGAAGGTGTCCAGGCCGGACGTTCGCATCGGCCGCTACAGAATGATTAAGCACGAGAGAGACAAACACAACGAGCCCAACCCACAGAGGTACTGCATCACTGTCCGCGGGCCTTCTCCGCCTTTGCATTCCAATCGATCGCGCCGCTTTTGTCTCGCGCTTTTCGGACGTTTTCGTTCCGAAATTTTTCATCTCCGTCTGAGAGCATTATGATTATGTGGCGCTGCAGAGGCGATCGATGGCTCGGCTTTATAATTAGTGTTGGCTACAGAGCGATGCACTGCTGGGGAGCACCAGGCAGCACGAGGGCAACAGTGAGAGGCAATAACATTTCATCATTCCTCCTCTGTATATTGTCATCCATATTACCCGCCGTCGGACCTAAACGCTGACGATACTTTAACCTTTAATCAGCGGTGGTTGAATAAGAACTCTTGGCCTTTTATTTCCAGCAGATTTCACGCTCACATTGTGCACATTCACACCTGGGAGCGTATTATTTGGAGCCCAGGACTCCTGCTGTTGCCCACCGAGCGGCTCCTCAAGAGAAATTGCAAGCGAAAGGAAAAAAACACTCCCTTTAATACACCGTCAAAATGTTAAAGTGTATTATGAAAGACCGGCTTCATGAGCTGCTTCGCTAGCGGGCTGGATTTATACGTCCAATTTTGGTCGAAAGCAGCGCGTTGACAGCCTGAGCGTCGGGTTTCTGGAGGAAATAGCTGCAGAAGACGCGTTTCACTGCTCCTGTAGTGTAACGAGGAGCTGTTGTCTTCTCCAGAGGGTTAAAGGAGCATTCCTGATTACAGCTGACCTGCTCCTGATCACGTCATCTCACTTTAAAAGCAGCTTGAACATGTTTTTTTGACCCCAGGTTCAGTAAAACACCTTTCTGACCACCAGTCCACAAAAACCAGTGATGACATTTCTTAACCTGCTGAACCTCAAAACCTCCCAGTGGGTTTGAAAGGCAAAATAAAAACCATCTAAGTGGCTCCATTAATGAGAGCCAGCCTGTCAAAATTAGATCAAGATCATCAGATTTATGGGTTTGTCTTCAAATGGCTCGTCTGTGACGCGGTGATCGGGCGGGAACACCAGTGACATTTAAAATTGTGATATTTGATGAAAATCAGTTTATTCTAAACTTCTTGTTTAAAATTTGGCAAAAATAATTTAAAAACTGTTTGTAGCCAGACTCTAATAAAGTCATTGGAGCTCTTCTGGGACCTTTTGGCTGCAGTGTGTTTACGCCGAGCAGTCTGGAGACAAGTATGGAAACTGATTAAAAAATTAAATAGGGACATTTTTCAAGCATTGGTTTTTTCATTTTTGTTCAATCAATAATCAAAAACAATTCAAAAAAAGTCCCCTTTTTGTGATTTGTGGCATTTTAAAATTGTTATACTGCACAAATCAGACTCGTCCTGCCGTGATTAGAGGTGAGTAAAAACGGTTGACCTGCTTATAACCTGTGGTACATGTTAATAATATAAATGCAACAGAAACGCAGCTCCACACCTCCCTCACCAACAGTCTCTACAATTAATTCATTTATGTTGCTGCTATTAAGTGAACAGTTGGTGCCAAAGCGAGCCGTACCACATTTTATGCTTCTTGATAAACAAACTGATTCCAGGTTTGTCTTGTTGAAGAGTTTACATCATCAGGAACTAGAGATGCTTCTGAGGACCGTGGGGTAGAAACAGATGCTTGGTGGTGCTTCATTAAGGTTTTATTTCACCTTACCGTACCGACCAGTTGAGTTTTCACGGGGCTTGATGTCGCGCTGTCCACCATCTTGAAGTGAACTTCGGTCAGCGGTTCCTGTGGCTTGGTCCAGTTTGCTGCTAAATTTTCATCACGGGCCAAACTTCAGAGTGGCATCGTGACACCACCAGTGGGCTGCTGGTTGGAGCACTTTTCCACCAACTAGTCGACCAGAAGCACTGATCAGAACAACTTTGGATGTTTTGTGGTTTGACCCCTCCAGTCTTCATGCTCCAGTCATTGCAGGCAGAGAAACAGCGAGAAGCAGTTTTCCTACTAAAACACTCATCAGGATGTTAAAAGATGAACCCAAGAAGCCACTGAAATGCATGAAGACACGTTAAATAAATAACATCTGTGCATTGTGACGTCCTGCTTTCACCGTCTTCATTAAAACCAGATGTGCTGCGATGGAGCTGAAGCTCTGGATGACGCCTCGGTGTGTGGAAGTATGAGCTGACCGAGCAAACTGCATGGAAACGCAGTCCTCTGATGACCAGCTCAGCCTCTCTGGCCGCTCAAAGATCCGACGATTCTGAAATGCCAAGGACAAAACATTTTCAATAAAGCAAAAATTGCTTTTCAGTGATACAGCCCAGGGGCTTAGATGTTGCTCTTTTGGCTACACTCATTTAAATTGCTTTTCAAACAAACAAACAAAAAAAATGCTTCCCTTATAAATGTGTTATTTTATGGTTTGATGAATGAGACCCAATATGCAGAGATGAGCCCTTCTAGACACATTAATCACCAGGAGTATAGCACCTCACATTAAGCTGCTTAAATGTGGATTATCACTGTTTATTCTCCTCTAAGAGCCCCCGTTTTCATGCCTGGATAGGCCGGGCAATGATGCCTCTCAACACTAAAATCAATAGCTGCTGTGGCTCGAGCAGAATGAAGATATAGTGAAATCTGTTCCCTCCTCCGATATTATTCCGCTTTGATCTCGTGTGACATTATTATGTGGCGGCGTTGTGACAGGACGGCGCCGCCTCACGGTTCACGCTGAGGTCTCGTTTAGTCGCGCCTCCCAAATTGGTTTATAAGAAGATTAAAAAACGCTGGCAACAAGAGTCACGAGTGAAAGAGTATCGACTGCCGCAGCCAAACAAATCGTGACTGGCTTGATTTGAATTTTGCAGATGGCGCCGGACGCGTCGTTACGATTGACGTCTGAATGAGATCAATGCACCGTTTGACGGAGAGGCTTCGGCACAATGGAAGGACAAAGGCGTCGGAAACAATCGCGGATTTCTCCAAAAATAACAAGTTTAATTAAAAGTTTGAGTTCATCCAGGAGCTTTGAGCCGTTCTGTGGTTCTTCATTAACATCCAGCCATGATCCTTCTTCTCTTCTCTTTTTGATGCTGCTGGTAGTAATAATAACATAGAAAGAAGCAGCTCGTGTGTCTGATAGTGATTAATGAAGATGTATTTAGTGGCCTTTATGCCTTCATCGGCTGGTATCTGGATGAAAGTCGTGCCTCATTCAGGTGCAGGAGAACAAACTAATCTGATGCCAGCTACAAAGAAGTGAAGCACAGGTCCTCATTCTACCATCACAGCCTGTCCATGCTTCACCATGAGAGGAACCTGAACAGATGTTTACTGAGCAGCTTCTGCATCTGAATATTCGAACGCAACATGTTAAATAGTGAGCTGCACGGTGGATCAGTGGTTAGAGCCGTCGCCTCACAGCTAGAAGAGTCTCCATGTTCTCCCCGTGGGTTCTCTCCGGGTTCCTCCCACAGTCCAGAAACATGTTGAGGTTAATTGGTGATTGTAAATTGTCCGTAGGTGTGAATGTGAGTGTGCTTGGTTGTCTGTCTCTAAGTGTAGCCCTGTGATAGACTGGTTACCTGTCCAGGTGAACCTGCCTTCACCCTGAGTCAGCTGGGATAGACTCCAGCCGCCCATGACCCTGGTGAGGATTAAGGTGTAGAGATGATGGATGGATGGATGGATGGATGGATGGATAATAGATGGATGGATGGATGGATGGATAATAGATGGATGGATGGATGGATGGATAATAGATGGATGGATGGATGTTTAACAGCTTGAAGAGAGAAAACTTCTTTTTTAACCTCCTGGCCTCATATTTTAAAAACTTTTGACATCTCTTCAGCGTGAGAAGCTTCTGTTTTTTCACCTCCTGCTCTCCGTGCCAACCAAAAAAGACATAATCCGCCTCCTACGCAGGTCTGAGCAGATGGCAAATTAACCCAAAGAGTGGCATCAGATGAAAAGAAATGACAAAGATTTTTTATTTTTTATTTTTCCTTCCTGCTGGAACAAGTGACATGTCAGACACCCACCTGGATGTGGCCTCGCTTTAACAATCTGTGTAAAATAGCAGCAATAAGTTAAATACGTCTGAAACGAGCAGGTGTGTGTAGTGTGTCATCCATCGTTGTTTTAAGTGTGTGTGTGTGTAGTGTGTCATCCATCGTTGTTTCAAGTGTGTGTGTGTGTCAGAGAAGGATTCAGCGGTCCTTCAGTAATTGCCTGCTGAAATGACACCGATTGACAGGAGCCAGCTCGGTCGGACTGGTCCAGTTGCCTTCATCAGAATCAATAAATCAGCCAATAGACTGAAAGAAACTTGTGTGTGTGTGTGTATGTGTGTGTGTGTGTGTGTGTGTGTGTGTGTGTGTGTGTGTCTGATTGATACCCAATCCTCGTCGTCCTCCCCGTCTTGCCGCCTGCTCCGGTCCAGACTTCCTCGATAAGAGGTGACACCAACAGGGACGCTATTTATTTGGGGTCGATACATTATTCATAACCGCGGCGAGGGGCAGAAAATAGCCGCCTATTAGTCGGCACAAACTTCATTTTTACAGCCCTTCTGGACACTCATTATAATGTCTCGGAAATTTCAGCTTAAAGGATCTTTTGAGCAGAAGTGGGATTTGGACTTAAATAAAGCGCGGCGGCGGCGGCGGCGGCGGCGGCGGCGGCTCGGAATAATCAGGAGGCTGTGAAAGGAGCAATGACCACCTCATGGCGGTATTCAGCCGGCGTAGGCGGAGGGGAGAGTGTTTTTCTCCTGCCTCGCTCCGTCTCTATCTCCGGCTGAAATTTAATTCATCGCTTCTCATCTCCTGAAGGAAGTTTTTTCCTTCATTTCGGTGCAGTTTTTTAAAGACTTCTTTTGGTGGGCTCCGCGGGAAGGCGTCGAATTCATTCGATCTATCAAATCATCCGGTGTTTTCTGTGAACTGAAAAAGTGATATGAAAAGAATAAGGAGAGGTAACAATAAGATGCACCAATCAAAGAAACAGCAGCGCTTTGAGTTTTTAAAGAAATCCATTTTTATTGTGTTTTGTGGTTGTTATGGTGTAAAGGAAAAGCTTTTCATTCCTAAAGCCCCCCGACGACTATATAACCTTCACAAGCCTGGAAGACTTTTACTGAACTGATACCAGCCGAGGAACCAATAGTCGTTCAGCTCTTCGTGTAGCCCCGCCCCTCACTGCGTCCAGGTGAACCATCCAGAACGAACACCTGCCTCACACTCCACCAGGTTTATTTACTATCTAGAATTTCTCCTGCTCAGTCTAAAATGCATCAGAGATGTTCTGCTCTTCATAGCAAGAATTAGCGTCTCCATGTACAGTCTTAATGTTTGGTTCCAGTGTCACCACAACAACAGGGAAATCCTCGGTGTTAGCATTGAAGTAGCACCCATTCAGACTGCATGCTAACCGGCAGCCACTTCAGAACCGTTTCCAAGCTGCAGCTCTTCACCACCAAACAGTTAAACTTTATAACCACAAGTTTTCTGACAAACTCACCAGACACGAGTTAAAATCAACGGCTGTGAACATGGTGACCTTATATAACTTATTTTTAGTACTTTTTTTTCCTCTGACTGCTGCGTGTACAAACTTGGCCAGTAAAGTTGATTCTGATTCTGGTTTCAGTGTAAAATGATCACTGAGAGACAAAGTGATGGACAGTCTTGGTCTCACACTGATTTACATCCATGATCCGTGCCGGCCGCCATGTTGTCTCGCTCTGTTCCGTCAATCGCAGACACATAGAGAGTCTTCTTCCTGAAGGGGGCGTGGCCAGCAGCAGCTCAGCTGTAATTGAAGGTACAGACACTTAAGAAGCCCGTTTAGAACCGGACTAAAGCCAGACTAAACAGACTGTAGCCGTGTCCTGTTTCAGAGGCTGCATTTAAAGACTGAATACGTCACAGCGGCACAACAAAGACCGTCCCATCCCATAAAGACATGAAGGCTCCAGCAGGTGGATCCAGCATGTCCCGAGATTCGTTGGTAATAATTCGATCAGCAGCTGGAGTTTTAACTGAACAGACGGATTTATCAGCGGCTGAAGATTCTGCTTTTAACGTTACACCTAACGATACCAAAGTTAAAAACCAACAGACTTCAAAAACTTCAAATTTGTTTTAAAAGTCAATTCATTTTCAAGTTTATTGAGTTATATTTTTACCAAGATTGTGGTAATGTTCCAACATTTTTAGTTCATATTGATATGAATGTTAAGTTTAAACAAGCTGTGAACCTTCAGACAGCTTCGTCCAGAACAACCGGACAGTACGAACACCTCAAGTTCTTCAGGTGTATATTTTTTTAAAAATGCTAAAAACAAAATCATGATTTCGGGATCCATTTCAGTCAAACAGTTTGGTCAGACCCAGACTTTAAAGGACTCGAATGGCTCCATCCTTCGAAGGTTGCAGCCTCTGAATTGGGACGCGACTTTGTGAAATGCATCTTTGCAGTGTTTGTAAGGAGAAAAATTGAAAGACTCATTATGGGGCTGAGACGCTTTCAGCAAGCTAGCATGCTCACAGTGACAACGCTAACATACTTACGTTTACTGGGTGTAGCGCTGCGTTCATCATCGTATTGTCACGTTAGCATCGTATCGATCTGGTTGTTTTTGCAGAAACTCGTTTATAAACCAAACTTTGACCCAATGTTGGCACTAAATGAAAAGTCAGGGCATTAAAGTCTTATAATTCATCCACGTGGAGACATGAATGTGTGCCTCAGTTTCCATAATAATCCACTGAATCCTTGTGGAGATATTTCCATCAGCACCAACTGACTAACATCTAACGTCACACTTTGTTGAAGCTAGAAAGCAAAGTGGAAAACAGACAGAATGGTGAGACCTCAACACAGTATGTTTTTATAGCTGTACTCAGAATTTCCAGGTTTTTGACAAGATGGATTTCCAACCAGAGAAACACTTTTAGCTGCCATCTTTCCCCTGAGGAACTTTATGTACAGGCGGCAGAGAACTGGCACTCGGGAATACTGGAGCTAATCCCGGTGGACCGCTGCATCAGAAAATCCATAAAGTGTTTACCGGCCCTGTCTTTCTCTTTACCGAGCCTCAGTCCCAGCGCCGAAGTCCAGAGCTGGATTTCCTTCCCAGTACACTCCTTTGCTTGGCATCGCACCATGAGCACGTATAAAGACGGAGGAACCCTTTGTGATGGGTTTCCTGAACACTGGATCTCTATCTGAAGACACTAAATCCTCAGACTCTTCACCAATGTGTGGTGCTTCGGTGTGAGTTTATGATGCAGGACTGGGACATGTGACAACAGAGTTTGGTTTCAGTAGCTGCTCAGTTGATTGCCTTCTGTTTGTGACGTTACCTTCCAAAAGTCCGGAAAGCCATGATCACATGATCATTTGTAAATTCTGTGCAGACATTTAGCTGAAAGTACAAACAAGCAATAAAATAACTCAGTGACATGCAGCCAGATGCTGACACTGCCAGATTAACATCCATGTGAGTTTCTTCCCCTTCCCGTCCGTCCTTTGGTGCATTTTGTGTGTCGCCAATTTCACCATAAACTAAGTCTCCCAGGAATGTCTGCAAATAATCAGACTGCATCAGGGTCCTTGTTCAGTCGATGATTTGGAAGTGGGACAACCTGAAAGTCTGAGCTCAGACATGGGGAATGACCCAGAGTTGGTGACGATCTCGACAGCTATCGACTCCTTCTAACTCCCGGGTCATCCAAAAAACAAGCAAAGCGTTGGAGCTGAGGTGGACCATGCAAACATGTCGGACTGACAGCACTCGTTCTGTCAAAGCAACCCTGCCCTGAGTTACCGATAACCTTCAAACTTACAGTTTATACAGGCGAGGTGTATAAATATTCACCCTCCGCACGGTCGGCATAAATGGGGAAATTAGCCAGAGAGACCAAAACTGTTTTTGGTACCAGCCTGTGACCATGTTTGTAGAGGGGTTCAGAGGTAAAGCGGGCCAAACCACAAAACATCCAAAGTTGAGCTTGATGTGTTTCTGATCAGTGTTTCTGGTCGACGAGTTGGTGTCAAAGTGCTCCAACCAACAGCCTACGAGTGATGTCATGATGCCACTTTTAACTTTGGCCCATGATGGTTCTGGCGTGAAAATTTAGCAGCAAACTGGAGCAAGACACAGGAACCGCTGACCGTTGTATCGCAGGTAGTTCAATGCAAGATGGCGGACAGCGCGACTTCAAGCCTTGTGAAAACTCAACTGGTAGGTACGGTGGTAAGGTGAAACAAAACCTTGGACATTTTAACATAGAGGCCTACGACTGACTTGTTTTTGGAGACAGCCTCAAGTGGACATCTGAGGAACTGCATTTTTTGTCTGGTTGGTTGAATTGTGGCGGCTGCTGCTCGACCGTACGGCGCCTTGCTTTGAGTTTTAGGAATAAGAATGAAGCTGGATGCACAGCAGCAACCTACAAGATCAATTTGTATTTTACCTGTTTAAAAAAAAACAGGGTTTTACTTTTGGATTGTGCTCGCAGAGGTCTACCGCTCAATTACGCTGATAAACCGAGCTCCTGTTTGTGCTGTTTGTCTCCGGCTGCAGGGCTGCCTTTCTGTTTAGATTCAGATTAATGATGGAGCCTGTTGGGAGAGTTTATCTGGAGTACCTGCGTAATGTCCAGCTTTTACCAAGGGAAGCGTTGTCGGGACTGTCTGATGAATGTTTGCTATCTCCCCTGCACACACACACACACACACACACACACACATATGCATACACATCCACTCAAACGCTGCCTCACACAGGAGTCCATTGTCTCAGCCCCTTCTGAGATGCTGGTTAGGCATAGCAATGAGATGTTCAGCCGGCGGAAGTAAGAAAGAGGCACATTCATCACTGGCTGCGAGTATCAGTTAGCGCGCACATCAACGGCGGCGCGGCGTGCGTTGCAAATGAATGAGTTGCTCAGTTCGATATTCCATTCATATGTTATCGTCCCG
>NW_007578124.1:41316-59225 GCF_000690725.1 Stegastes partitus | reverse complement strand
CTTGGTTGTCTGTCTCTAAGTGTAGCCCTGTGATAGACTGGTTACCTGTCCAGGTGAACCTGCCTTCACCCTGAGTCAGCTGGGATAGACTCCGCCCCCCATGACCCTGGTGAGGATTAAGGTGTAGAGATGATGGATGGATGTTCAAACTATCATTTACTTGCACTGGGGTTTGTGTAAACACGATGGACAGATCTTTAGAGATGCTTGTCGGCAGCTTATCCGTTTCCCTCTGATCCCAGTCTTGGTGCTAAGCGAGGCTAACCGGTAGCTTCACGTTTACAGGCACGAGAGCGGCATCAATATTCCGTCAAACTGCTCCTTTCAGACGTTTCCCTCCAACGAGGTCAAGTGGGCCGACTGACGATATGACACTGGAGCAAAATAACTAAAATGACAAGCTATTGTTGAGCTCCTAAACCAGAAATGTTTTCCTGTGAGACCCTCAGTGGAATTAAAATAGAGCTTTACTTAGCCCATTTAGAACGGCTGGAAATCAGGCTAATGAATATGTAAGGAGGCCTGCCTTTGTCTTGTCCTCTAAAATATGAATATAAGTGAGAGTAGCAGCCTGCAGACGGGGTGTACATGGATCTGATATTCTCTCATGTGCAGGGATTAATTTATGGAGTCTAATCTCTGCTGTTTGATGGATTCGTCCAACGACTGCTCTTTGCTCCAGTTGTCATTGACTTCATTTTTAATATCAGTATATCAGCCTGTGTCTGTCTCCCTCAGATATGTTATTATCTCTCTGCCCATCTATCCTTCATTTTTCTTCCCCGTCACTCATTTGACTTTAAACACTGCTCTTCCTCTCCCGACCATCCCCTCTCTGCACGCCATCTCTTAAACCAATTCCCGTCCTTCCACATCAAACCGTCAGTCTTCTGCAGAAGTCAGAGAACGCAGCGTTCTGTTTATATCTCACTGTGTGATATTGTTCAACGGAAAGACGCCTGACAAGGTTTTTTCCAGCTTCCATTCATGCCAATGACGACGCCCTTTTTGATTTGATTTGAGAGAGACAGAAGGAGACGCAGGGAGAGGAGAGAGATCTTCACTAGTCAGCTCTGACAAGGATCTGCAGACTCGCTGGTCCATGTCGGACTGAAGTGTCAACTCCACTCCAACGTCCAAGCATATCATTAAGAAGACATCTTTTGTTGGAGTCAGTCACTGCCGTCTTGTGAGCAGTCAGTGTGCACGGCTGGGTGTTCGCACATGTCAGCGTTTTCTCTGCTCGCAGGCGAAAAGAGGCGTTCTGAGACGAGCGTGGTGTAAACACGCTGTTAGACACGAGACGCTGGCTGTGGCCTCGCCTCACGCCGCCGCCGCCTGCAGGAAGCGCCGCTGCTGCTGCTGCTACCAGGCCGACAGGAGGCTTTGTTTTATGAATCGGTCTGAAGGCAGAGGTTGCATCACACCCTGAACTGCAGCTGCACAGCTGTGGCTGTCTGACACACTGTGTGAATTATCGTTCCATCTTTAATGCTTAAATCAGAGCAGATTCTGATGTAACTGCTGAATCACAGCCAGTGGGGAAGGATACAGCAGCGCAGTTCAGTCCAACCTAGGCGGGTGTTACAGACGAGTCCCAGTGTGGTGCTGCAGCGCCACCTGTTGGTCAGCACGGTGAAGGGAACCTGGTGGGGGTTCGTGTTTAACAATCAAACAGGAGGCTTTCTTCTGTCTGCTGTCACGGAGCTTTAATCAGCACCAGCGTCTTTATGTCCCACAGGTTTAATGTGGATGTTTTCTATGCTGTGGATGGACGTTCAGCACTTTACAGCAGCTTTTCTTCTTCTTTTCTCTCAGAACTTCTGATATGTGTCCCCACTGTTCTTATTTTCCTGACATTAGTTACCATCTCTGTTTCCTGTTTTGTCTCTTTTGGCTGTTGAGATGTTTTGTGCTGCTGCAGTGCCTCGAACTCTGGAAACTCCGTTTGTGCATTGCATTTGAATTGTGTACCTGCACAACACAGCAGGTGTGCTCCATCACAGCAGCTCACAACCTTGTAGGATGCATTTTAGGAAAGAACATAAAGTCATATTTGTGCATCTTTTTATTCAGGACAGTAAAGCAAAGAAACAGAAAATCAGTCTTTGATCAAACTGGTCAAAATGTAGTTGTTGAAGGTTCCAGGATTCCCTTTTCTTTCTTTCTTTCTTTCTTTCTTTCTTTCTTTCTTTCTTTCTTTCTTTCTTTTTTTCTTTCTTTCTTTCTTTCTTTCTTTCTTTCTTTCTTTCTTTCTTTCTTTCTTTTTTAATATTTGCCCCGGTGAAGGCTGAGTGGCAGAAAACTGAATGATTTTGTCATAAATAGTTGTACAGGACCTTTAAGCTTTATGTTGTGCGACTGCTGATCCTCTTCAGAGCAAATAAAAAAAGACCCCCAACGTGATTTATGTTTCCTCGTCCACAGTGCATCCCTGTAATTATCTGCCTTTCCTGAAGCGTAATATTCAACACACACATAAACACACACACACCCACTCAAGCAGAAGCAAAGAGTTTAATGTAAAAATCAAGATTTTCTTCTCCCTGCTGGCACTGACTTGAATTCTTTCTCCTCCCCACCAGGTTCAACAAAATCCAGAACACAAAGAACACGATGAAGAAGGACGGCATCAGCTCTCTGACCTACAGGCTGGTGCAGGTCAAGAAGTATCCTCTGTACACGAACATCTCGGTGGAGATCGGCAAGCCGCCGCCTCGGCCCATTAAAGGCTAGAGAGGGAAGGACGTGGGCTGGTAGAGAGAGAGAGAGGGAAAGATGTGAAGAAGAGAACTTCAAGGAAGGAAGGACAGTGTGACCCAAACATCTGGATGGATGGAAGAGGACAAACTAGACTCCAACACATGGCGGCGTCTCTTCCTGCCTCTTTCCCCCTCTCCTTTGTTTTTCTTTAAACTGCAGCGTGGTATTTCTCTCTTTTAGGACTCAGGCTCTTTCCAACTTCTTCAAGCAGCCAGCTGCAGGTATCACACCTACGTTTACTGAACCCGTCAGCCACCTCAGAGGGAAGAACTCGTGGACCAAAGTTGGAACGTCTGACCGACGGTTGGCATCAAACCTGGAGTCATTCCACGAACGATCGTTGGTGAACTGGAGGCCGTCCAGCGGCGCATCGACAGGAAGCGTTCGGTGATTCAGATATGAGACAATAACATTGTGGAAGTTTTAACAGCCTGTCTTTGGAAGTGTTGCGTCCAGAGGGATTTGTTGTCACGTCTTCAGACTTTAGGGCCGTTCACGAGGATGCGAGGTGACAGAAAGATGACGAGGCAGCTGCTTGTTGGTAACAAACCTCACAAAGGCCATCAGATAATGAACTTCCTGACCAGTGAGGATTTCCACTGGAAGCAACGTAACACAAGGACATGCAGTGAGGAACGGTTTCAGATGGTGTGCATATCAGAGACATCCTCTTATCTCGACATAACGGACGATTTATCAGTTTCGTCAGGGAGTCACCTGTCTGGATCTAATTACTCAATCGAACCCTCTCCTTTCAATTAATGAATGTGTATTGTGCCTGCATTTACAGCAGAAGACTCAGAACGGTTCATCGGCCGCCGCGAACACCTGAGAACTCTCTTCTTGTTCTCTTTTTTTATGAACTAAAGCTTTGGAAACAGGAAGTGACTGGTCGGAGGTTTTGGATCTACTGGAGACGTGAGACGTTTTCTCCTGCACGCCGTGGGAGAGCGTTTGAAATCAAGTGGAGGAACTGAAGGCAGCGGTCTGATGTATGCTGGCAGCTCAGTTATGATTTTAACCCCTCGTGGCCCAAACGGAGAACATGTTTCTGGAAACGTTGCTTTTTTTTTCACTCTGTCTCTACAGTAATGGTTTTAGGTACTTTCATAATCCTAAAAAATTTGCTGAACACATTTGGGGCGTAAACATCAGAAGTGAGCTGTCAGGATATGTTTCACAGGAGGACACAGCTTTGAATCGGACACGGTGGAACATAATCAACTCTCAAGGTCTTTTTTTCAGCCTACGATGTAACCTGGAGGTTTTTTAACGTGTCACAAGTCATTAAAACTCTATTGATACTATTAATATGCCATTTTCTCTCTCTCTCTCTCTCTCTCTCTCTGCTATCTTTTTCTTTCTATCTTTCGAGAAAAAGACGATCATATCCGGAAAGAGGAAATGATGAGGTGATGGTCCTCTGCCGGTGGAAATTGTGAATTTGGAGGCGGTGATGAGAAGTTCTGGTTTGAGCGGTTTGACTGACGTCTCGGCTGCTGCTTCAGATTTTATCACCGTCAGCCGCCATGCCTGCATTGTAATCTACTTTATCACATTTCATAAGTGATGGGCTTAATGAACCCTTTTTTTTTTTTTACAGCAAAGGACTAATTCTGAAAAACTTTTTTTTTTCCTCTATAAGTTTGTGTCTGTGAAAAAGGAGCAAACTCTCATGCTTTTGTCCATCAACATGTCGAAGCCTTTGACTGTTTCGTGCGTCGCTCTGCTTCCTCTCTTTTGTTTTTCCTCGTCTCTGCTGTTGATGCTGTTACTGTCGACGCCTAAACGCCAAATTGATGCCTTCTGAAGTTGTCTGTGCGAAGGGGAAGGTTATCTGTTACTCAAGAGGTCATTGTTGTGGGGAAGCGATGATGAAAATGTGTGCTTTAAGATGGAAATGATCATGTGTCTGTGTGTGCTTGACTGTTTGCATCACATCTGTTTGTTCTGTGTGATTCAGAATTCAGTTTGTGGGGTGGAAGCTGTGCATTGTTGGCCTTTTCTTTGGTCAGCCTTAAGGCGGACATGTCCCCATCTGTTTGGCTCTGCGTTATCGTCGCCTCGAGGCTGTTGGAAGGTGCGATCGCTCCACTCCTCGGCTCCCCGTTCCTGCATTATCTCCCCTTTCATTGCCTTTTTCTTTCTCACGCTGCCAGTCCGGGCTGCGCTTGTCGATGGCGCGCCGTCGTGCTCGGCGGTGGACCCTCTTCAAGCACAGCTGTGCCTCACAAGAGCGCTCCGTCTTTCAATAGATATCGACTGCGCCGCTCTTTGTGTCCCTGAATCTCCTCCACTTACTGTGTCTTTATGTTTCTGTCTATTCTCCCTCCGCTCGCCACACATCGCCGTTCGTGAATCCTCCTCCTTTATCAGCCTCTCTCCACTTCATCACTCCGTCATTTTCCTTGTCACTCTCCCTCCTCTCTGTATTTTGATCTTTTTTCCCCTCCTCCCCCCCGCTGGGTTTCGGTGTCTTCAGTCGGCAGGCGACACACGGAGAGGTCAATACAAGCCGTTCTCTAAAGTGTTTACAGCTCACCCTGTGCAATACCACAGCTTCATTCCCATCGTCCACATATCCTGCCTTTAAGTCACTGCTTGGGGATGTTTTTGGGTTTTTTTTGCAGTCTGTAATGCAGTTTCTGGTTTTATTTCTTCTACTACATGCTTTGAGATCCTTCTAGCAACAGACAGCATCACTGCAGCTCTGTTGTTTTTGTTCATGGCAGTATTAAAGGGGCACTCCAGCAGCTGAATGTTTTACTTTCATGAGGTGACAGACAGAGCAGTCGCGCCGGGACATCTTGACTTTTCGTCCCTAATACTGGACAAGCTTTAAACACGAGATCCTAGAACAGATGAGTCCACAGTGATACACGTTGGGCCTTCGTTTGAGTCATGATTAAACCAACGCGTGATTTGTCGTCGAAGAAAGTAACTTTCCAGGTGGAGTTTGGCAAAGAAGGTCCAATCAGTGGGCTTCAGGTTCTGTTTAGGTGCTCCAGAGGTGACAGATTGTCCTGTTGAGAAAATTGATTTCACCCTCTGCAGCTGCAATGATTTCACTTCGGTATCAATTGTGAGCGAATTCAGCCACAATCAAACCATTTTTTAGCGGCTGATTGGCAGCTCCGACCGGCTCCGTCTCCGTGGCAGCAGGGGCTCGTGGGTATTTAGAGCTATACAGAACTATTGGAGCCGGCGGACGTGAGCAGCGCTGCTCGTGATGAGTAAACCGAGCTGTAAGTTGGTGGAGTGTCTCTTTAAAAACGTAGCTTCATCAAGGAGAGCAGTTATTGGAGCGAGTGGAGGACGTAAAGCCCCAGTGTGTATAAACAGTAACATGGGTTAAAGATGTAAAAATCAGCTACAGAAACTTTAGCAGAAGTAGTGTTTGACATGTTTCCTTTACATGAGAAGAACCACGGGGAGTGCTCGATGTTTCTTACTGGACTTTTGAGCTCTGGCGCCGCCCCAGCTGTCGAGCACACCTCCGCCGGTCCAGCTGTTTGTTTCAAATACACTTTTTGCTCGTCTGCTGCTGACGGCAGACAGGACTTTAACGGCCTGTGGGTGTTTTTAAAACTTTACTGTACCTCTAGCTAAGTTTTTTTGTTTTGTTTATTTGTTTTTGTACATTGAATGTTGAAAATGTTATATCTTATATAGAATGCATTACGTCATATCAAACCTACTTTTTCTATACAATCAATAAATCTGATGTTAAAGATTGTATGACGGTGTGTTCAATGGGTGAATGGTGTACCTGCAGTCTGAGCTCATCCAGAGCTTCTTGATGCAACGTTGGCAGCCGATGGCAACCCTGCCTCCCGTTGCCATGACAACCCACATCAACCTGTTGTCGCTGTGCGGTCCCACTAATCCAGCCTTTCTCTTTTCTCTTCCATCCTGTACTAGAAAGATGATGCCACAATAGCAGCGCTGTCTTTCTTCCTCTTTTAAATTTGCTTTTTTTTTTTTACTGGTTCTGACCAGTCAGCAGAAAAGCTCTGCAGAGAGGAAAGGAGGGGCGTCTCCTCAGACAGAAGCAGGTAAAACGATGGAAGTCAGGGCAAAAACAGAAACCAAGAGACGTTTAAAGGGTATAAAACGACGTTTTAATTGGGACCGTGTTTTGGTAGAGCTGACTGACGTACAGCAGCATCTCACATGTGATCTGAATGTGTGGTTTACATCATTTCCCTTTTGTTTCAGCCACTGGATTAAAACTACACTTGCAGGAAAAGGCAGACATGTTGGGAACTAAACTTTCTTAAGTCTGTGCATTAAACACTGCTGGTTAAAGTGGCTTTGCATGAAGACTGGAAACAGCCTGAATCTGTCCAAAAACTCCCACTTAAATGCTCGTTATATTAGGGTTAAACTGCACTCGTGCCTGGAGCCAGTTATCAAGCAGCCGACAGCAGCTCAGAGGAGCTGATGTTTACCAGCAGGTGGATTTTGTTGCTGTTGAACAGAAACAGGTCGGCTGCCTCCACGTTTCCAGTCTTTGAGCTGAACTGACTGGTAAACACGTAATTTTATTTTAAAACAGGTTCATAACTGCAGAAGTCTAAGTTTCATTGCAAACCTTACATAGAAAAGGGAGAATTCCAGCTGTGACTTGTTCTCTTATATGGGAATGCCATAAGTATAAGTGGAGATTACTTTTGGTTTTAAATCCAAGGTTCCTCCTGATCAAAGCGGTAGAAACTATTGAAAGAAGCCTTGCTGCGTATAAAACTACATAAAATGACAATATACTTCATGCTACATCTACAGCAACAGACAACTGTTCACTTCAACAGAGGAGCTCGTTGCTCTACAGGCTGCAGATTCTCTCCTGTGAAAATTTAATGAAGCAGCAGCTTACACTGCCGTCCTGCTCTACGGTGCACGAGCACGACTAAATGAAATTACTGTCAAACATCGGCCGTGTCTGCACCTACAGCAGTCACACGTCAGGCCGTCCTCTCGTACATTACATTTCAATTAGCGCGGAAACTGAAGGAGCAGATTTATAGAAGTTTTACAAAGTAGTTTATTGCCCTCCTCATCCATCCTCTAGTCTTAATTGCATCACAGCTGTGCACACATTTTGGCACTGCATCAACCGGTGACAAGTCAATTATAATTTCTTATCATCCAATAATCTCAACGGCTTTGTTATGCTGCGTAGAACACCTCCTGGGTAACTAATGTCTAGAAAAGCTCACTACTCTCTCTCTTGCTAAAAACATATTGATTTAGTCGACCTTTCTGAAGAAACCGCGGACGAGCAGAACAAATAAAAAGTCAACTATCTGGAGCAGAGTCGCTTTTTAAGGGTCAAGTTTGTTTTTTCATGTTCCTGTTGGATTCATACAGTCTGTGGAAGTAGAGACATCAGGAACAAGGGGTGATGTGTTTCAGGTCACAGTAAATCTAACATCTTCTACTGCAGACCGTATTCTTGAATGGAAATAGTTTTCTTCACCCAATTTTGGTTTTTCAAGGACTAAAAATCATCATCTCTAGTCAGACATGAAGTCTGATCTGCTCCTATTGATCCACTTTCAGGCATTAACGTGTTGGATGAATGATCCTCGCTAACAGCTGGTTGTGTTCTTAAAAGATTTCTTTGGTTGCTTTTCCCTAAAAAGTTGCTTTTTTTTTTGCAGTTGCAGACGATCTTTACGCATCATTTTCACCACAGGAAGGACTGAAACAGAACGAGTGCAGCACATGGGCTGTCAAACTGTTAGAACAGCAGCTGGTTCTGTGCTGACGGAGGGAATCAGTTTTGGGTGGACGGTTGTTCAGGTTTACAGTTCTTGAGGCGGGAACAGGTGGCGAGGCGGTTTCCCTCCCAGTAGCCGGCGTCCTGGCCGTCGTGGCAGCGGCACTTGGTGCAGGAGTCGACCCAGACGGGCTCTCCGGCGGGAATCACTTGGCCGCGCGAGGCGTCGGCGTAGCAGTTAGGACCTGGAGGGAGGAAAGCAAGCAGAGGTAATTACAGCTACAAACAGGCAGTCAAGCGGCCAGTATTGTGCAAACACACTCATCCCTGCATGCAGATGATAAACTGCATTCGAATCCAAACATCATCAACAAAACAAGACCATTGTGAACGCTAAATTAGTATGTTTGAAAACGATGCTTACACTAAAAAGAAGATAAATGTCACGTTGCATCTCTGAGACGCCCTCTGTGTGGGCTCAGCTCTGTTTGAAACTGGATTTCAACATACCCTCCTTGCATTCAGGGCAGCATTTCCCAGGCTGGTAGACGGGGTTGACACACGGTGGAGGAGCACAGTCTGCGACTAGACAGCGGGCGATGCCATCACTGTCACAGGTGCACTGCTCACATTCTGATGGCTGCAAAACACACCATCTGTCACACTCAGCTTGGATCAGTTCAGAACGTTGATGGTAGCAGTTAGAATATTAAGGGGAGCAGGTAGATAAATGCTGTAAACTGTAACAGAACCATAATCCTGACCAGCCTCATGCATCTCAAAAGGGGGCGCCATTTACCTCCAGTTCATGATATTCACCACAGACCAACAGAACATCCTGTGGTTCAGGGCTTTGAATTTAAACGCACTCTAAAATCAGACTAATGCTTATTTGGATGTAGCACACACACATCACAGGCCTTGTGTCCTGGAGTTCAACTTTAAAAATACACTCGTGTGCATTTACCAGACACCTCCTAAACGGACAGGAAGTGCATGACCCTAAATACTCCAATAAGGCCTTTCCAATAAGACTTTTATAGGAATTCCACAGTGTCATTTAGAATAATTCGGCATCTATGAACTACACTGAGTGGAAACTCCAAAGCCAAACTCTGGATAATTTGCAGAGGAACAAAGCTGCACATGCATCACAGCAGCAGCTCAACACTGGTCTGTGTGAACTTCAGGTCTCTTGGTCTCTTATGTACTTCTTATAATACTCTTATTGGAGAGTTTAGGGTCATGCATTTCCGTTTAGGAGGTTCGTCTGTGCCACTGTCTTCAGGCTCACCTGGAAGTTCTGCCCCAGCTCATACACCACCCCTCGGTACTCACAGCCGATCTTCTCGCACCGGGGGCAGCAGTCGGTGGGGTAGTGGCTGACATGGATGCACGCAGCCGGAAGAGAGGTGCACTCGGTGCGGGCACACGCGGAGCCCTCGGCGGTGCACTCACACTGTGTGCAGTGATCCGAGTCCAGAAAGTACCATTCACCGACGTAGTATATGCTGCCGTTGGCCTCGCAGGTGCTCTCCTGCTGCCCGGCCACCGAGAAACCCAAACCTGCCTGTGCGCAAAGCACAAGTGCCAAAAGTGCCGTGCGCACTGTGCGCGCACTGAAACCTTTTGTCATGATGTACCTGGTGAATCAGCTCGTCCAGAAGAGAAAGTTAGCACGCAGCGTCAGTGAAATGAAACCTCCACCGTAGTCCTGCCGGGGTTTGGTGCGCAGATCACCCAAGTTTACAAAAAAAAAGTTTCTTACATTGTTCCTGAACGCAGACGTCCTCCGTGTTCCCTCTGAGCTGCTCCACAGCGGTCTGCACAGAGCCCGGAAGGGAGTGGAGGCTGGGGGCAAAAAGAGGGAAAGTTGTGTTCCCTGCTTTCCTCAGAGTTCAGCAGCAGCTGAGTCCGTCCCTCCCCTCGTCCCACACGTTGGTCCAGACTGGTCCAGGACGCAGGTGTCCACAGCTCCGCGTCGGAAAACTAATCATTTATTTTCACTAAAGAGAAAAAACATTGAATGGTCAGCTTACGTCCTTACATTGTTGTATTTCATAGCTCTGCGTTTTAATAAAACGTCAAGCTAGGATGGGATGTATAAACTACGGTTTCTAGAAAGTCTCACGGTTGACAGTTCCTCTCAATCTCGCGATATCTCCCCATAGCAACCGCACTGTTTCTCCTAGATACCAGACCATCGGTAAATACCGGCACCAGGGGCCAATTAAGGTTAGTTTCTCGGTGGCGACACGCATGTTTGTAATCCTCTGTGGTCTTTTGCACAAACACTCTATCGTTTTATCCGCGTTAGAAATGCGCTCTGTGAACGTTTGGCGGTGGTCACACGTTTTACCGGTAGTCGGCTAACCAGCTAGCTTAGCGTTAGCAGCGCAACAGCTAACGTTAGCACTAGTTTAGCTGCTAATTTATACTTTTTAGAATTGTGTTCTTCAAATAAAGACTTGAGAAGATTTCTTTCTGCTTTCTCAGCAGTAAATACTGAATATATATGTAATTTTATAGACCAGCGGCTGATCGATTAGTCACATCAACTGATTACTCGACGATGGACGTAGTTTAGCCGTAAACCTGAAAACACTTCAAGTTCTGGTCAGAAGCAGGTGAACAAGAAACATCCAGAACACAGGTGGTGTTGGCTGTAGTTCGCTGCAACACACAGAAGTCTGGCATTAAAGTCAAGCTAACAGATACGAATGTTATTTAACTCAAAGTATACCAAACTGAAGCACAGACCAGACCACTGCCACAACCGTTAGGAACTTAATCAATTAGTCTCCAGAAAATTAAGCAATTATTTTGATATTTGAGTAGTTTGGAAAAAAAATATTCAAATGTTGGAATCTGATGCTCACCAGATGTTAAAATAATTGAATGTCTTTGTGTTTTGAACTCTGAATCAGTCCAAAAGTAATTAGTTGGTAAATCAACAATGATATATAATAATCAGGTTTGATGGATTAATCTGAGGTGTTGTCTCGGTTCTCTAATAGAATGGTTTTGTTGTCCTAATCAGCACTGTTAGGCCAGTTTAACGGATGACTGCAGCTGCCATATAGATGCAGGGAGGTCAGATGGACAGATGGATGGATGAAAATCCTGAAGAGATCACCCTGCTCGCTCTAAGTTATACTTGAAGTCATGAACTAAGTTAGATTTCAGCGCTGGTGGACTGTCAGCCTCCTCTGACTAAAATGTATGTTAATGGGTTTTTCCTCCTTCACTCCCAGATTATCAGTCATATGCATTCACCTGATGGAGACCAGTTGTGGGGCCCCAGAAAGTCTCTGTGGGGCCTGATCGCTGAACGTGTGTCTGAGTCCGAGCTGCCCAAGATCCACAGGGCACTGGGCCACTCGCTGGTGGACATGTACGTCGAGGTGCACGCTGAGGTGAGAGAGAGTTTTATGGCTCCAGTGTTTGATCTCTTCTACAGTATCTGGCTTGTAGGTTGGAACATTCCTCTTCAGATTCAGCAGATAAAGCTGCTTCATCATTCATGTGCTTTGTTTTCTTCACACTGACGGTTTTATTCCTTCAAGGAATTCAGACATTGGGTCTGTTTCTATTGGGATTCCACAAGAATACCACCGCAAGTATTTCCTTTTGGTCAGGGCGAATCAAAAAAAATGCTCAGTTAAGCATTCCTGGCTGAACAATTTGAGAACGCTGTTTTAAGGCTGTGTAAGTAGGTTACTTTGGCTGCATGCATTCATTAATTAGGGTTCCCAGACTCCATGATAAAAGTGAAATGTGGGTTAACTGGCACCGTGCTGCGATGAAGTCCAAATGTGAGCCAGACAGACATCAATATTTACCCAAGACCAGCTAAACTCTCGGCCCCAAAGCCCCTCGCATGGAAGCGCTCGGCTCCAGCAGGACGACCTCGTACAAGACAGAGCTGCAGGGTCAATGAGCAGAACCTGAGCAAAGTGGAAATGCACACAAGTCATTAGAAAGGCCAAAAGTCAAGACTGAGGAGAAAATGTTAATTTGAAGAGGAAAAGATGAAGAGAAAACTCTGACTGAAACATTAAAAAAAAAACAGGATGACTCCACGAGAATGTGAGAAATCATGAATATCTGAGCGGAATAAAGAAATTTATTTATATATTATTTAAACTTTAGTTTCGTCCTGAAGACATTTAACTGAAGATATTCAATTCATATTAACAAGAACAATAAATACAAATAACTTTAGTGATTATAACTATTATCAGAATACTTGCAAACCAATGTGTTGCCTTCTCGCTCATTCATTCAATCACTATGTAGGAGCCCCAGATGTTTCTGAGTATTGATCACTGGGTTGGTGGTTTGTTTATGTGGTTGTCATGGTGATGTGGGTGTAGTTGGTGACAGGTTGAGCTGTCAGAAGGGCTGACAGTCAGTCATGCGGTGGTCTTGCCAGAGAGAGGAGGGCTGGGTAGCCGTCGTTTTCGTTGACCGCCACGCTTGAGTGACTAACGCTAAGTATAGTGTCTTTATTTTTTCTGATTAGTTTACCGTCGCCTACATCCTGCCCAGTGCTGTGTAACGCCTGCAAATCACAGATCACTTTTATAAAAGGAGAGAAACACATCTGATCTTTGTGCGTTGTTTAGGAAGCGACAGCACATCACACATTTATACAGAACCCATCCTCGGCCTCTCCAGCGACTGTGGAAGTAGCTACAGACTAAATGAAACTGAAAACACCACAGTGCATTAAACATTCTTTAGTGGTTCAGCTTAAAGCTAAATGTGAATACACGAAGCCCGGTCTGCTGAGGGAACATTCCTCTACAGCTGACTTATGTAAGAGAGCTGGTCTTAGTTCACAGGAACACAAAGAACTCACCTCAACACCACTCTGTGATGGATGTACAGAGTCTCACACCGTCCTTACTCACCACCACATCTCCCCCTCTGTAACTTTCTTCTTTGCTTTACTGCTCTCCAGTCTTCTTCTCTCCTCTCCTGTTCTGTTTGCTCGGGCTGAGATCTGTCCATCTGTGGATCGGCTCTCGTCTTCCTGCAGCGCCTGTGACTGTTTGCAGAAAGACACCTGGGCATAGTTTGTCTCGAGCCATGCAGGGGCTGACCACGTAGTAGTTGTGTGGCAGCTTGCATGTGAAAGCCACACGTGACATACAAGTCCTAATTTTCGGGTGAATACACGCCATGCTCCCCTTTTCTCACACGGACCGTCAAGGACTCGAACATGCTCGGTTCACGGTTAAATAAATGCCTTTTTACACGACAACTGGCTTCAGAGCACGAGTTAGAGAAACATCAAAACAAAAATGCAGATGGTTGGTGCAGAATATTGGAGCTCACACACACACACACACACACACACTGTACGCAGACAGAAAGAGGCCCAGCGGGCTTAGCGAGTCAGGGGGTCGGTATAACAGGGTTAAGGAGGCTAATCCTCAACTGTTGATAAGACTGTTAGCAACACATATTCTTTGACTCCGCTGTGTGTGTGTGTGCGTGTTGGCATGCGTGTGTTCGGTGCCCGTACATGTGTGCATGTGTGTGTGTGTGTGCGTGACTTTCAGTATTGCTGCGACGTTTCTTCAGCGAACGCGGCGGCTGATTGTAAAGCCTCCAGACGGAAAGAAAGACTTAGGCTGAGAGCTTTGAGAAATTTCCTGGAAAAAAAAAACAAAGCACAGAGCGCCTTATTCAGCGCTCACACCAGCACAGGCAGGTTTTTCCTCAGTTATTACATTTACTGTAGGATGGATCGCTTCCTTTTCTCATTTTGTTCTCTCCTTGTCTGCCTATCTCCACATATTTCTCTTTCCTGTCTTTGTCTGTTTCTCTTGCAGCCATGTAATGAATTCCATCCCTCAGCGAGCCACTGTGAAAGTAATAGTAGATCTGCAGACAGCTCCTCCATTCCTCAATACTGCCATTCCTCCCTCCATCAAGGTCCTCATTGTCTACGGCGGCGAGATCAGAGGAAATATTAGACTCTCTTTTCAAGTCTACAAGGCTAATCTCCCCGTGCCTCCTCCTAAACTCTCACTCTTTCTCTCTGAGCTGAATGAAAATGAGCCCTTTCAGTTAAATGTATTCTAAACCCACATTTAAATATTTCAACCTAATAGCTCAAGGTTTTTAAACTGACATGTTTCAGCAGTGCTGCCTTAAAATAGCTCCTGGATGAGATCAGCAGCCTCTTAGCAGGAGAGGAGGAAACAAGTCCAGGGGCAACTCGTTAGTCTGTACGCCACGAATCCTGTAACATAAACACCTCGACGGCCCAAAACACACGGAGGAAGCCAGCGTGAGTGGAAACGGCTTCTGTGGGCGTGTGCGACGTGAACGCTGGCGTGCCACATGTAAAAGTCCAGGAGTACTGTGTTTAGTATCCTCCAGCGTGTTCCTTTGAAGTGAAGTGTTTGACTGCAACATGACAGGCGTGATTGGCAGGCAGCAGGTGTGGAGGTGTTAATGGGATCCAGACTTCGCCGAGACGCTCACACTCCCAGAGACTGAGAGGCTGCCTGCTCTCTCTGCACACAGGGCTGCTTGTTCCGACGGCCGACCTGAGACGTATAGCTCCAATTCTGCAGCCGGTGTAGCGTGAAAGCATGTTAACATGGTGGGGCGTGCTCAGACGTTTCATGTCCCCTCGTACTGAAGACTCGCTCCACAAAGACAGTTGTTCGCAGCAGTTTGCATTAAGCGAGGTCTCGACAGCCCTGAAGATATTTTCACTAACAGAACGTGAGGAGAACACGGAGAGAAGGTGCTGCGTGGTCCCTGAAGTCACTGAAACGCTGAAACAGTTAAACTGCAGCATCGACTTCTGAACATATAAATGAAATATAATTTTTTCATGAATAATTTCCAGATTTCTATTTTTATTTAAAACAGAAAATATACAGTAAATATACAGTATACCTTTCATCCATCCATCCATTATCTACATACCGCTTTATCCTCACCAGGGTCATGGGGGGCTGGAGTCTATCCCAGCTGACTCAGGGTGAAGGCAGGTTCACCTGGACAGGTAACCAGTCTATCACAGGGCTACACTTAGAGACAGACAACCAAGCACACTCACATTCACACCTACGGACAATTTACAATCACCAATTAACCTCAGCATGTTTCTGGACTGTGGGAGGAAGCCGGAGAACCCGGAGAGAACCCACGCTGCACGGGGAGAACATGGAGACTCCACGCAGAAAGATCCCGGGTGTCCTCACCGGGACATGAACCGGCGACCTTCTAGCTGTGAGGCGACGGTGCTAACCACTGAGACACCTTGCGTTCCATACTTGAATGAAGTAATTACAGATTTCCTCGACAGTAACTAGGCAGCAGGAATCCCATAAGTATAGACCATTTGGGTCAATAGTGTGATTACACATGACGTTTAGTGTGTTTTAGTGCGAATCGACATCGGTGCAAGCAGACAACTGAAGATGGATTCCTACACCTGCAAGACAGAACATCACCGTTTCAACTTGCTGCACTCTGCTCTAGAAGAACCGTTTACTCATGGTTTGCTTGTAGACATCGATGCAGTTATGTATTATTTCGTAGTATTTCTGAACAACATCTCCTGCGTGTGTAAAGCCCATCTCTGAAGGTTATGTCTGACCTCTGGTTGTCCTTTCTGCAGGCGGAGATGTGGCACAAGATATGGCAGAAGAGCCAGCAAGGTGGAAACGACGGCGGAGGAGCAGGGACCACGTTCACACGACTGCAGGGCTTCCCTCTGACCGACCCTCCCGCTGTGAAAGAGCTGCTGAGAGCCGAGGTCAAGATGTTACTGCAGACTCTCAGAGAACAAGCCGGCAGGTGGGGGAAGTAGGTGTACCATCTCATTCACACAGGTCTGCTCTACCGAATGTTATCAAGAAGTCAGGGAAAGGTTATGGTTCTCTATCCACTGATGTTGGTTTGAAACAGAAGTGAGATGGCCACGGTGATGCTGCACACCAACGTTGTTATCGCAATGTCATCCAATGAGAACATGTCAATTAAATTAACTATTATCCCCACACGAGGGCAAAATAGAAGGTAGAAAAAGACAAGACAGACTGATGTGTGACATTTTTAGACCAAGCTCTCCTAAAAATTCAGTCGTTGGAGTCGTTCAATAGAAGTAATCTCTCTTTGTCCTCATTTTGCTTAAATATTTAAGAGCTTTCTTTCCTTATCAATGGGCTGAGCTGAGTAATTTTCTTCTCACCAGCCAAGAGACGAGCTCGTCACTTAGGACTCTCTACGTCATTTCATTTCCCCCCGAACAAAAGGCGCCATAAACGCTATACTGTGTTCCCGCGTCGGTTTAAATGGCATGTGAAAGCAGAGGAACAAAGGTTTCTGAAAACTGGTCTGGGAATTGTTCAACAATAAGACAATTATAGGAGGGAGACGTGCATTCTTCGCTAAATGTCTCGGGTTGAACTCACTGCTAGCTATGTTGGATTAAAGATGTGGTTTGACTCATCTTAGAATTGTCTTTGTGCAATTGTGTACAATAGCCCTAAAGAAATGGAGAGAGACTGATTTACATCCAGTTGTTTGTGAGGGAGACAACAGTGGAGCTGCCGTGGGAGCAGCGGCGCCATATATCTCTTTTATTTGTCATCTGGGAGTTCTAATCTGGTCGTAAAACTGCCTAATTTCAGCATGTTTTCTAATATTTCTACAGCGAATCTACCCACTCAGGTCATAGATGAGCTTGTGGCATTTGGCAATTTAATCACGCGTATTTAAATCGTCTGGAGAATATCGTTAAAAAAAAGGATGTTTGTTAGCAGCAGCTGCCCGACGCCTTCAGTCCCAACGTGGCGTCATCCTAAGTGTGTGTGAGAGTGTGTTTAAAGCAGGAGCTGTCCCAGCAACGGGCTCGCTGCCGTCAGGAATGCTGCCCCGTGACACCGCTCCGGTTCTGTTGAGGCCTTTTTTGGAATAAGCACAACATGAGCGAGATTGTTCTGCTTTGTGACTCACCATTTATTGCCTGTCAATTTGTCTTTTTATTGTGGTTTTCTTTCCCATTTCTGTTGTGCTGTTAAGCTGCAGGCTGCAGGCGACCTTTTATTGCATGTGGGGTGTATGTGTGTCATCACCGGTTCTTTGTTCTGTTAACTCGTGCTTTGTTGTTGTTGTTTATCCAGGAAACCGATCACCCTGTTTGCAGTAAAAGTTAAGATCTTGGTGTCAAAATTTAGAATATGAGACTCCAGCTACAGATAGAGTCAGAGTAATACGCTTTTCAGTGTATTTATTTTATCAATATTTGCCCTTTTTTTAAAAAAAAAGCAGATAATTGAAAAAATGAGAATGTCAGACCTGATCATCAGTCAGATGGATCATCGGTCGAGCTCTGGTTCAGAGTCACAGATTTGCATGATGTTGGCTTGTTTTTATGCAGCATGTTTTT
>NW_007578124.1:32220-36691 GCF_000690725.1 Stegastes partitus | reverse complement strand
TTTTCAATACTAATCCACATACTGAAATTATAAATGGAAACCTGGCTAAAACCGAAGATTTGCAGTTTGGAGGCTGCTGTGAACAGATTTTTTCGCATCCATCTCTCCATAGTATAATGTACGTAGTATACGGTTTTTCTTAAGATGTTATTTTCACGACTTCATCCTTCAAATTCTGGTCTGTTTTACACATAGAAACAAAACCCACATTTAAAGCAGAATTTTCAGGCCTTCAGCTAAAAGCTTGAGGTCCATTTGTTTGGTGCAACTATGCGTGACGTTGTTGAATCACGTTTTCCACACAGCGCTGATTGCTTCCATCAGAAATACACTGACTGCACCAAACAGGAGCGCACCGCTTTCCAAAACAATAGACAGTTATTTCGTTCCGTTTGAATCCCTCAGGTAGACCTGCTGGCTCTCGTTCGGCCCTGAAACCCTGCCGAGGCGCTCATTTACACAGACTCACACGTGCATGCACGATCTTGCGTGCACACTCACAGGAAGTCTGCAAGGCTTCAGTCTAAGCTTGTCTTTTTCCGTCTGCCCGGCCAAGACCTGTTACAGCGCCGCTTAAGTTCAATCTCCTTCCAATCACTGGAGTGGCACACCGACACACACACACACACACCGACACACACACACACACACAAGGTGAATTGTCCAAGGCGAAGGCGCACACATGTGTTTGTGTCTACATCTGACTTCACTGTCTGGCTTCACGAGAGAAACAGTGAGTTGAGACAGATGTAGGACTTTTCTGCAGACCAGATGTGAGGATCGTCTCTCTGTGCCCTCCGATTGTCTGGAAGTCTTTCACTGGCAGCTGCTTTTCTTTAAGAAACAAGGAAAGCAGAAAAATGGAAACTCTAAGTACACAGGATTTCAAGTGTTTATCAGGAACCTATAGTGGACGTAGTACAGCTGAAACCAGAAGTTTACATCCACTGTATAAAAAGACATAAAACCTTTTTATTCTCACCGTCTGACATTAAATCAGACTAAACTTTTCCTGTTTTAGGTCAGTCAGGATCACCAACATTATCTCTGTTTGCTAAACACCAGCATAATGAGAGAGAGAACTTTTTATTTNGAGCGTCTGCAGCCACACTAGGAACTATTGTACTTTGGCACAGAGGAGTTTTGAATGACGTTTACATGCTGATGTTTGACATGTTTACTGTTTTAATCCAGCATTTTATGTACGCTAATGTTGGCTAATTATCACCAAACACGCAGTAGAGTTGAGGGTGATGGCGGCTTTGGACTGTGATGCTCAGGGAGGTGCAGATGTTTCCAAGAACGACCCCTTGTTCACCCCTTTCAGCCTTCCTTCCTTTTTCCATCTGACAGCTTAGATGGTGAAGCTCTATACAACACACAGCGGAGGGTTTGTTATTTAGCCCGTACAACGGGTTTATGTTGTTGACGCCGATGTTAGAGAGGAGACGACGGCTGCTGAGCATCAAGAAGACAGACAAAGTGGCCTCTTTTCAGATCTTGCCGTTCAGGCTGACCTAAAGTGGCCTGAAAGTTCCCACTGTGGAAAAATGTCTGGACCAGACTTCATGACAATTCATCCAATATTTTATTTTTTTTTTTTGACTTACAACCACAAATGTAAACTGTGGTAAATATTTAGATGTTTTCTGGGAATCTCAATGTTCAGGATCACCACGTCAGGGAGGCGACAACACTTTCCTTCTGAGACAGGCCTGCATGTCAATGAGAATTGTCTTTATGGCTCAGATCGTACGGAGGCTCAGGTCTTCTGCACACATCCAGCTGTTGGTGTGTTTCCTCCTGGATCAAACAGTTTGACCGACAGGCCGACGCTGGCAGCTCGGCTAAAGAATGTTATCGAAGACTTCCCACAGCATCGTCTCCTCCAGAGTCTGTTCATGTATGAAAAGAAGTCTAAAGGGAGTAACGTAACACTGGTGCTTGTTATGACAGCTGCGTTGGCAGGGATTTATTTTGAAGTAATATTACAGGGTTTTTCTTGGATGGCAGCAAAGGCCTGATGTTTAAGCTGACAATCCAGTATCTGCAGGACTACAGGTCTGATGCCCGCAGCAGCGTGGCGTCTTATTAAAGTGTCACGGAGCAAGACTCAGACTGAAGCCTTTACTTGCTCACACATCAGAAGTCACTCTGGTAAAGTGCTCTGGCTTGGATGTAAATGGATTATTAAAAAAAAAAAAAAAAAGTGCCATTCAGACTGAGAAATGTAGCTCATTGTTATTGGCTGTTTGGGAGCCGGGCCAAACAAAAGTTCTGGTGCCACACAAATCGCCTTTCCTCTTTGATGCTGGCTTCAGCACGGTTGCTGACCTTAATGCATTGTGTGTGTGTGTGTGTGTGTGTGTGTGTGTGTGTGTGTGTGTGTGTGTGTGTGTGTGTGTGTGTGTCAGTCAGGCTTTGATCGTTAAATTAGGTGAAGTCCCGAGTGCACATCAGCTGAATGGCTTTCAGGAGTGAACCCAGCAACACCCTCCTCGCTAACAGCACTTCCACTTAATAACGCTCCGCCACCGTGTGTTTGTCAATTCAGTTCAATTTAATATGCTTTGTTGGCATGGAAATTGAGAAAATATTGCCAAAGCATCGAGATAGAGAGCAGAACGTTTCTCTCTCTCGCTCACCCCAGGAAGTTATTTTTAGTTTGTGTGCATGCGTTGTTGTTCGGCCGATTGAACAGACACGTTAGCGACGAGCACGACAAACACACAACTAATTACAGCAGAAGGTGCCGACACACTCGGTGGCTCGTCCTCCCTGCGATCTGAATCAGTTGGTGGAGGGTGTGTGGATGGGTGTGGACCTTGTAAAAGTCAAGTGATTTATCTTATTGGCCTCCTCCTGTGTGGTCCTGACACACACACACACACACACACACACACACATGTGAATGGTATAAAAAGACTCATTTTCCTTCATGCACAGACGATGGCATTAGGCAGAACGGACCAGGCTGTCACCAGTTCCCCCGTGTCTCTGGTGTCCGCTCTGTCTTCAGACCTGTTCTTTGTTGTTGCTGTTTTAAAACGTATAATCAGGGCTCAGCTCTGTCTCATGCATTTCATTGCACCTGTGGTTCTGAATACATATTTGCAGATTTTGCAGGTCTCAGTGGACGCGTACAGTGTTACTGCTCCACACACACGTTTGCAAATATTTTTGGTTCAGTAAAACCCTGTTTGGTTCTGAAAACAGCAATATATCACCCTGCATCAGGCAAATATGTGATAGTTTAAGCAAAATTCAGGCGAGTGTGTTTGAGGTGTGCCTTAAAATACATCCACAGGTGTGCCTCCAATTAACTCACGTGTTGTCAATTAACCAATCAAGAGCTTCCGAAGCCATGACATCATCATCTGGGCTTTCCCAAATAGTTTGTAGGTATCTTAGTGGATGTAAACTTCTGACTTTGAAGAAAGTAATAAAAAAAATCCTCTCTCACATTATTCTGGCATTTAGCAAATAGAAATGATGTTGGTGATCCTGACTGACCCAAAACAGGAACAGCTTGAAGTTCTGATTTAATGTCAGACGGTGAGAATAAAAAGGTTTTATGTGTTTTTATACAGTGGATGTAAACTTCTGGTTTCAACTGTAGATGGAGTGATAAAAAAAGATAAAAGGCATGAGAATGAAATAATGATATATAAGATATGTGTCAAAGGTTTGAGCTGCTCCAGCACCACAGACTGCTCATTTTTATAAACACTGACAGAGCAGCAGAAACAGTAAAGTGACTTGAGAAGAGACTCGGTCTTTGTCTCTGCTGTAGAGACGGTGAGGAGCTCCTGTCTCAGTACAAACCTGAGACGGTAAACTACGTCCTCAGTCTCCCTGACAGCTGTTACAGAAGGTGTACCGACCCCAAAGACACTGAAGGTGGAAGCAGGTGAGTAACATCGGCCAAACAGGACATTTTACTGAAGCGACACAGCGCTTTAAATGAAAATGCCCTTCAATCTTCTTTTCTCCTCTCCTTCAGGCCAAGCTCTCGCTGTTCGGTCCAGTCCAGCGCTGAAGATGAGATTGAAGCGATGATGGAGAAGCTGAATGTCACAGAGATAACCCAGGTGGTGGACCGCCTCAGGTAGGTGGAGCACAGTGTTCCCATCTGATGGAGTTTAGAGGCCTGAAAGCAGCTGTCAGTAATTTAGTCATATTGTTGTGAAATCTCATATTTTCCTAACAATTCAAAAGCAATATGATGAAGGTCATTCCTACTAATAAGCATTCATACATTAGTCTCCTGGATTTTCAGTTCTGTTTAGTTTTTGGAGCTCTATTGTTCGTCTCAGATCATCGTCTGGCTGCATGTCGTTGCTCTCACTGTGTTTCAGTGACGAACCCCTAAAATGGTAAAAGATCTGCACCTAAATCGTGCTTTTCTACCGTAGCTTCACTCAAAGCGCTCTACAGTGTTTCCCATTCGCACACCGGTGGCGACAGAGCT
>NW_007578124.1:0-27980 GCF_000690725.1 Stegastes partitus | reverse complement strand
TTTTATGTCTTTTTATGCCGTGGATGTAAACTTCTGAGTTCAACTGTATGTGGCAACAAAGAGCTGCTTAGATTATTCAGATTACTCTGTTCAAACAACCTTATGACTGATGACGTGAAGATCCTATTGGAGAGAAAACCAAAGCAGCACAGGCTCTGCTCAGTAGAAACCCTCATCAGGTTGGTGCAGTAGGAGAGTGAGGAGGGACGTTATAAAGTTTCCTGACCCAAAGGTGTGTTGCTCCAGCTTTTAAGTGTGAAGCTAATTGTCGAGGCTTTTCTTAGTCTTCGAGACACATTTACTGTAAAGGTCTTTCTCAGAGAGCTTCTGCACTTAAACAGAAGTTGTCTCCTTAAACAAGTCGCTGCTGTCTAATGTGTGAGCATCGCATGACCTTTGGGCAGCTTTAGTCGCCGCGGCGGTGGACGATGTCAGCGCTGTGTTGTACCAGACGGCAGTGCCTCATTAGCTGTGATAAAAGAAGGGACGCCGTAACCCGCCCTTTCATGTGTGACTTTCGTTTTTTACTCAAACATAAATCTTTAAAACAGTCTACACACATGGTAATTCACATCAGGGCCTCGGTTCAAGGCTTCATCAGGCAGTCGTGAATGATTAAACTGTAGAGGAATGGGCGAACGTTAGAGCCTGGCAAAGAAAACAGGGTCGCTTCTTGTTTTTGTACTGAATAATGTCTACATTAGGTCCTCAGTCACCAATCTGGAGCTTCAAATTCCCAGTTTATAGATGTGTTTGGAAGAGAGAAGGAATTTGGATTCTGAGTGACGGAGCCAAGTAGGAAAACATTTAACTTTCCCTTTTTTTAGGATCATGATTGTTGACATGTGTTCTGTGTTTTGTTGTGTCATTAGTTAAATCTTTTATTGTCTGTGTGGAGAAAACGTGTTGAATCTCAAGAAATGTCGAGGGTTTGCCAGAGAGCTTTACAGATAATGTGAGCGTCTGACATCCGACTCTGTTTAGTGTTCGCCAGTGCCGTTAAATTATATCGTTTCTGAAGCAGCTATTAAAAGAGCCACATAAAGAGTGTAGGGGTTGATACAGTATGATCTAATTGCCTTTTTAGTGCTGCATGTAGCAGCCAATCATAAATTGGTTCTAAACACAGCCATAATGACCTATTTTCTCTTAGCAGGAGGGAGGCTCATATAGCGAGCTGGGCCAGCACCAAAACACGGCGCTTAACGACGTTAGTCAGGAGTAAATCACACGTACGCACCGCTGCAGCCTCGTTTAGTGTCAGGTCAGTCGAGTGAGGAGACGGCAGCATCTCATCACTCTGAGGCTGCGGAAAATATGTCAGCTAGGCTGCAGCTTCACACATTAGTCCACTTGATCTGCTAATAACGCTCTCTAGACCAGAGGAATGGACTCTGTCTGGTGGTGAGGAACCATGATGGCTCCTGTCTTGGCTACTTAATCCTGAGGCCACGCTGAGCTTGGCTGGCTGCCTGTTGTGCTCCCCACAGGTTCAGAGCAAACGGCCTCAACGTCACAATCGTAGCAGGACACGAGCTTCAGTCAACACTCACGTCCACCCTTCCATGCATTTGTTCTGGTTTAAACTGGGCAGAGATGACCTGGTTCTGGTCCAGGTGGTAAATGAGACGGCTAAAGGTGCGTTCAGGCAGTGAGCGGTTCTGTATTTTGAATTAATCGCCACAACTCCAAGCTGCCTCCCAACCAACCGGCCTGCACACAACACCACCCAGATAAAGGCAGCATCCACAACACGTTTCCATCATTTCTTATTCAGGCACTCACTTCCTAAAGGTCCTATCATATAAGATGTGGTCTAAATTCAGCTTAAACGCTCACCAGCAGCCATCTGACCAGCTGATGACACCAGCTTGGATCAGGATGCTGAAGGTTTTGTTGATGGATCACCTACAGTGACGATAAGAGGGGTTTTGTGGAGGGGTTTTGCATCAGCGCTGTGCAGAGGTAGATCCCAGTTCTCGAGAATAATCATCGAAACATGCAGTCTATTCCTAAAATATCAGCACGTCTGCGGAGCGGTAATGGGTTCAAACCCCACACGGACCGCAAAGCCTATTTTGGGACTGTGTGCGCTTCAGTTTTAGATTTCAGTCATTTTACTGTCACACTGACTCCATCAGCTCTGAAAGGCAACACCGGGAGGTTTGGGTTTGAATCCCACTGGGAGAGCGGACCGGAGTGTGTGTTTTAGCTGTCAGTCTGCAGTGTGTGTGTGTGTGTGTGTGTTTGTGTAACGGACTATATAGTCTGTGGTCGCACAAAGACTCTCATTAGCATTGGTGCTGGTGTAAAACGAGGAGAGCAGCCTGCCAGTCACTGCTAACAGACACATGCACACCAAGACACAGTTTGCAATCAGGACTTTGGATTTGTGAGCTTTAGGCGCGCGCACACACACACACACACACACACACACACACACACACACAGTGCCATGGTTTTCATTTGCTATGGATATAGATGTTTGAGGCCAAATTATGATGGAACACTGCTGCTCAATCGTTTAGTGGTCTCTCACACACACACATTCCTCTCCTCTCTCTGCGCTGTTATTTTTATCCTTTTCCTTGTTCCTTTGCTGTTTCCAACGGCTGCTGGCTTCTTGAACATGTTTAATGCATTTACCTCCTATTTTTCCACCGTGTCCCAGTTTGCGGCCCAGTGTTGTGTCGAACAGCGCAGAGATGTGCACACCGACAGCCAACAGACGCCCCGTAAGCTCCTGCTCTCCTGTGATTTGTGTTTCTTGCAGGGAAAGATTAAACAAAAGCTTCAGAGCCGGAGTGAATTCGGTGAAGCTGAACCTTCGCTCGTCGGTGAGTCAGAGTTTTGGCTTTTGCTGCCATCTGGTGGCACATTGCTGTTTAACACACAGACAAAACAGCTCTCTGGTTTCTCTTGTGTCTCAGTTATTGTTCAGCCCTTCATCAGCTGGTAGAACTCATCCTGAGACATATTTATGAATGAAAAAGGCCCTGGACAGACCTGCAGTATCTGCTGTGGGCTCATACGTGGCAGCAGTCTGAGAAAAACAGCAACTTCTGATTCTAGATATTCAACAACTGTCTTTTTGTTTGATCGTTTTATTCCTGTTGGACTTTATGGTGGAACTGTTTCAGGTCTCAGATCTACGTAATGCCTTTTTGTTCAACATTTAGATAAATAGATGTATTTTCACTAATAAATAAATAAATATGGCAATAAAATAAATCGTTAAATAAATAAACAAGGCAATAAATATATGAATAAATGTACTTTAAAAAAAAAAAAAAATAGACATTTTTAATTTCCGGGAACATTTATTTCATAATGCCACTTTCATGTATTTGAGACTTATTCTGTAGGCCTCTTATATCAAAGGATGTGTATTTATTTTAGGGCAATAAATACCCATTTATGTATTTGTATGTGTATGAATAAAACAACATTTCACACAAATGTTTTGTAGAGCTGAGAGAGCTGAGAGGAGCTCTACAAACCAAGCTGCAGCTCTTCCCCTCTTCGTCTGCAGCCTCGTCCCCCCGACCGGTGAAGGAAGTGAAGAGCAGCTACAGGTCAGAGGGTTTTATTATCCATGAGTAATAAATAAACAGCAGCCTCACTCTTATTTGTGTCTTCTTATTCCATCTCTCTAAATGTACACATGTCTGTGGGTGAATGAATGTGTTCAGTGCATTTTTCTTCATTTTGTCGTCCTGATAGAAGAAACCTTCTGATTCTTCTCCCCCAGACTGTCAGCAGGACAAGGCGCTGAAGCTCCGCCAGCTTCAGTCTGGAGACAACATCATCTTCCTCCTCTGTGCCCTCCTCGGCCCCGACCGCCAGCTGGACCTGCTCTCACCAAGACCTCCACATCCAGGACTCATTCCCAGCACAGAATCACATCAGCCTCCGATAAGTCAAGTAAAGCACCTGCCTGCGTCAGGACTGATCCTTCTGAGTGCACAGACAGCCTCCTCCACGCTGACATCGACCACAGTTCCTCTCCAGAGCGAGGCAGTGCTGGTCTCCACCACAGGACCCACACTTCTAGTTTTCAAACACCCTCCAGTAAAACCCCTCCTTCATCACATCGCAGCCTCCACAGCCCGAGCACTGAGAGCAGTGAGTCACCACAGAGGGAGAGAAAAAGCAGCTCTGCTCGGAGGTCAGGAAGTATCAGTGTCACCCCCTCACCTGCTCCTGGCCTTAGCCGAGTCAGCGATGCAGGAAGTCTGAGCAGCAGGAGCGACCACTCGGCGTCAACAGGCAGCTGCAGGAGGCGAAGTGGACCGCAGAGTGGTCGCTGTGGAGGCGGCTCAGGACCAGCGTCAGCACAGGTAGACAATGACAGAGGAGTAAAAACATCTGGGGGCTCTGAAGCTGGGAGTCCTGCACGACACAGCAGAAGGAAAAGCAGCAGTGGGATGGATAACGATAAAAACGGCCTCCTTAGGAAGCAGAGCCCAAGTAGCCTCCGTTTGACGGATAGCTCCTCACGTGGTCCAGAGGGCAGGGACAGAACGGGACGAGCTGCATGCACTCAGTTTACCTCCCCTAAGAAACCACACGAGGGCACCACGAGTCAGCCCAAAAGGGTCCAAGACGCTCAGATGGAGGTTCAGTTCCTCAGCAGGTTTCATCAGCCAACCCCTCCTGCAGGAGTCAGCCACGGACAAGACATGGGGGTTTACAGCACTGGGAGAACACAGAAGGTCTGTGACAGGGAAGTGTTTTAGGAGAAAGAACTGTTGGATGTTTCTGGAAGTCACTAATATGTGAAGGAACATGATAGGCTGACAGCCGCATGAACGGTTTCATACAGTGTGAAATAAAATGAGCTGCAGATGAAGAGAGCGACTGGAGTGCTTGTAATTCTGCAGCGTCTTTTCCTTTTTATTTATTTTTTTATTTATTTTTGCTTGAATTCAGACAGCAGATGTTCTGTAGTTTAACAGATTTAACTACACAACGGTTTAAACATTTGAGGATTATTCATTTGAATTTGCTTTCAGTACAAAAAAACGCACTGTGAATGTGTTTGTGAGGGCGTTTCTTAGTGTTCTGTGTGTGGTTTTGTTTGACCAGTCAGGTAAATAACAGAACATGATCAGCACATTAACCCACGGTGACAAAAATTAGCTCTTGCCGTGTACAGAACGGTTAAAACAGCTCAAATTAATCTTATACGCCAGTAAAATGCTGCTTACACGTCATTGCACGGCCAACAATAACATCGTGTCCACTATCATTTATAATAGCGTCACTCTAGTGAAGGCTGGTTTGTAGTCGTACGTACTTTCATGTTTACCTCTTCCTGACTATACTTGAGTCATGTTTTTGATTCAGGGCTTTGCATGTGAAGGCGCTAACAGCTAACAGCTAACAGCTAATCGATGCAGTCTCAGTATTTACTTGTGCAGCTGCTTTAATCAAACATTCATAACAAGCAAATGCACCAAATGTGTCTACATGACCAAAACAATGCTCCAGTTACCAAACCTGACATTAAGACACAGACGACACTGTAGTGGTGGAGGCTGTTTCATACGTCCAGTGTCCTGTAGTGATATAAAGAAAATGAACTTTATTGTAGCCTCATGATAGCATCGAGTCACTCTGATGCATTAATAACATGTTGGTCATTGTGTGGTGGCTGCAGTTGGGTTTTTGTTTTGTTTATGAGTTAGAAGCTATTTCACACCTTAAAAAGGATCCGATTGGATAGAATCTGATGCACGGAGCAGGTTTACAACAACAAAGTCAGGTTGTGGTCAGCAGAGATGAGAGGCTGAATGTTGGCAGCATCTCTGAAGTAAAGTTGAGCAGAGGTCCAGATTTAGGTAAAGTGCAGCCCGATCACAATGACAGCGGCTTTGTGGCTTCATCCTTTTAGCTATAAATGTGGTTGTCATTACTGAACAGGACGCCCAGTGAAACTATTCATCACTAAACATCTGAAGGTGATTGGCTCAGTTTCATTGTCCGTAGTTTAGTGTTCACAGAGACGCGCCTGTAACTCCAGGAAGTGTTGATCCCATACAGATCTGTGATTATTGTACTGAAGGATCAATCTGTGTTGTCTGATTTGTCTCCTGCTTCCTGTGCGGGTGAAGCTCAGTGCTCTGTGATCTGTGTGACGGACAGACTCACGTACACGAGGCTGCAGTTCAAATCAAATCACACCTTATTTATACAGCACTTCTTATACCAAACAGCAACACAAAGAGCATTTAAAAACATTGCAAACTAAACTGAACCTATCCCAGCTGACCTGGGACTAAAGGCGGGCTACACCTGGACAGATGACCAGTCCAGCTCGGGGCTAACACTCAGACACAACCATGCATGTTCACACTGTTTAGAACCAACATGCAATGATCAGAGAACAACGTGACCACAGGCTCTCCTCTGACCAGTGACCATAAAAGACCACCTTGAAGTGCGATTTAACTGAAACGACACAAAGCCACAGATGAGGAGGGAGAGACAAGAACAGGCCTGCTGGGCGCTGGTTCCTCAGTGAGGGCTTTAGCTCAGCACAACATAACCCACAAACCACCATGTGTCGTCTAAGGAGGACTGCATGGGACGACCAGGAGTCTGCTCATGTTGCTCTGGATGGAGTCTGACAACATGACCCTGTCCTCCAGAACACTCACAAACTTCAGACAGATTGGGACGCGTTCCACAGACTGCATCAGCAACCTGTATGTGCTGAATGTCTGTTTTAAAGAACAGAGGTTTACTGTTTTTATCTTTACTGTGGTTATAATTATACATAAAAAGTGGGAAAGTTAGTATAAATACTTTAAATGATGGGATGATAATAAAATGCCTTGTGTGACTGAACAGCCAATCATCGCCGCGTATCGTGCTACGTCACGCGTAGAGGACCGGGAGCGATTCACGATCACTGTCAAATTAAAAGTCCGTACATTTAAAAACCACGTGACATCTGCTCTTTGTCTCCCTGCGGCTCATTTCATAACAACAGTGATTACTTCCTCTATAGATAAACAGTCTGGTTTCAGGTCTACACGCCTCCTTCCCGACTGAACGTGAAGGCACCTGCGCCGCTCTGCCTTTATTTCGAAGGTTGCCGCCGGAAGTGCTTGTGCCGTAAAAAGCTTCCGCTTGACGCGCCGCCTTTGTGTTGACGCCGCACATTTGAGTGGACCGAAGACGGAGCAGGTGAGTGTTGTTCTGCCCTACAGGGTAAAGTTCTAGCTACTGTTCGGTCCGTGTTCGGTCCCGGTGAACCTACCGAACCACAGCAGGTGTGTTTACTGGTTCTCTACCTGTGGACGGTGGTCGTCAGCTGGCTGCTCCAATCACTGTGACTTTACGGTTCTCAGCTGTTTGAAGTGAAGAAACCTCTGATTGAACACAGGCTTGGAAACAACAACAACCACCACACACCGCAGTAACGTTAAAAATATGTATTTAAAGCTGGGTTTTTTTTTTTACTTCCTGCTTGTGTCTCTGAGGAGCTGCAGCCTGTGCACGTGCAGCCTGCCTTACCTGCTCAACCTGCTGAACACCTTCAGCTGCTGCTCAGTCAGGTCTCAGGTGTTCTGACAGGTGCAGACACTGAAACTCACAGAGACAAGTGAATCCCGGTGGAGCTGCAGGTCAGCAGCGTGATGGTGCAGCTGCCGGTACTGGTCACCCTGATTACTGCTGCTGTCGTCACATTTACTCACTGGGAGCTGTTTGTTTGTTTGTTTGTTTGTTTGTTTGTTTTTCTGCAGCTCCAAAAAAAGCAGCACAACACTGGCGACAAGTACAGAAAGCTCTTTTTAATTTATTTTAATTACATTTTTTGCAGAATAGCAGAGTAGGAATGGCATAAATCATAAAGAGAAGTTGATTTAGTTTATTTATTTGAATATTTTATAGGACACAAAAATAACAACAACAACAAAAAGTGCTGGAAAGAAATCACTGAATTATGACATTTCCATACACTGTAGTGGATTCTCTATTAGAGAAAAAAAGTTTTACTTCTTCCAAAGATTGTTTTGTTTTCTTTCTCAATTCTTATTTGTTGTTTTTTTTTTTTAAGGATTATGAAGCCGAATAATAAAGTGAACGGGAGAGACGAAACCTTTCCACCTGTTTTTCATTTTCTTCTTTATGAAGCCCAACATAAATGAGATTTCTGCGTCCAATTTGCATTTTGTTTTTGTTCATTTCATTAAACTTACACTTCAATATATTTTGGGGCTTTTTTGCCTTTATTCAGAGCAGCAGAGATAAACAGGAACAGAGGGAGAAGAACAGGGAGAGGCCTGCAGCAAAGGGTCGTGACCTGTTCATGGGTCGTGACCTGTTCATGGGTCGTGACCTGTTCATGGGTCGTGACCTGTTCATGGGTCACACACTCAGCTCGGTGAGCTGTAGGGTGTCCAAGAGGTTCTTTTAATTTCTTTTTCTCTCTTTTTGATTAAACTCCAGGTCTGTGGCACACATGAGCCGCTGTCTGGCTTCATGAGCTCTGCTTGTTGGGATCAGCTGATTGTTGGTCTTGGACTCAGACCCTTCCATAACATCCTGCTGTGTTTGTCCGTCCTTCCCCACAGAGATGTGGTGGCTGCTGTGGGTGCTCGCCGCCCTGCTGGCGCTCTTCTGCTGCCTGGACGTGTGGTACTTCCTGCGGGCCGCCGTGGTGATCCTGCGGGCCTGGTTTCAGCCTCCGATCTGGGACATCACGGCAGAGCAGACCATGACGGGCCGGGTCACCCCCCGTGACATCGACATGTGCCACATGAACAATGCTCGCTACCTCCGGGAGTGTGACTTTGCCCGCTTCTCTCTCTACACCCGTAACGGCGTGTTCAAGGCCCTGCGAGCCCTCGGGGCGTCGGCGGTCGTCGGCGCCACCACCATCCGGTACCGCAGGGCTCTGTGCATCGGGGAGGGCTACGAGCTGCGGAGTCGCATCGTCACTTGGGACGACAAAGCTTTTTTCCTGGAGCAGAGATTCGTGTCGACAAAAGACGGGCTGGTGTGCGCCGTCATGTACTGCAAGCAGAGCGTCGTGCGCAGCAGTCCGGACAGGATCATGCAGCACCTGTGCAAAAGGAAGGTGAGGAAGGAGGACGTTCTGACACAAATGTAGGCTGTTCATTGGTTAAATAAATGCTGTGACAACTGACACTGAGCTTGTGGTTGCAGGTGGAGTGCCCTGAGTTTCCAGAGGACCTCCAGCACTGGGTCAACTTCATCTCCGCCAGCAGCCAGGCCCTCAGAGCCGAGAGCGGCCTGGACGAGAAGAACAAATGAGACACCGCTTGGGCAGCTATCAGGACTGGCTCTTTGTAAGCAGACAGTTCACCAGCTCTGGATGCAACGTCTTCAGAGAGACATTGAACTTCTCATCACACTTGTGCCTCTACTTTACCTTGACCTCAGTATCTACAGACGTAAAACACTGGAACAGCCGTTCACTGCACTGATTTGAGAGCTGAGTCATCATTCAGGAATGGAAAAGAAATGTGATTGTACCATTTTTGATCTATGGCTGCAATAAAAACTAATTCAGGAGTTTAGTTTGGACTTCTTACTGTAACCCTCTGTGGAGTTCTGAAAACAATATAAACAGCAAAATCAATGCAAGTGGTTAGAAATGAGAAAAACAAGATGCATTAACCAAGAATCAGGTTTTTAACAGATTAAGAGTCCATACAAGCATGTCTGGGAGGAAGTACTTTAGTAAAAGCACTAGAAATACTCAGTTACAAGTAAAAGTCAAGACTTCACACCGTTGTCCAAGTAACACTGAAGTATTAACAGCAAAGTGTGTTGTACATTATCATGTTATTTATTATCAAAAACAGCTGTTTGGTGAATGTAGCAAAGGCAAACATACAATACTTCCTGTTGAAAGAGTGGATGAAGCAGAAATATGAATGGAAAATAACTTGGTGATGTAAAAACACGTCACACTTTTAATGGACGTTGTAGTTTCTAAAGTGAACAAAAAACACTCATGATGCTAACAGCAGAGCACCGGGGTATAGGCTAAGATTTATAATAATTAAATGTATTATAATTTATTTTAATCATAGTTTGTTTGCTGCCAGATTTGCCACAAATAAGACACCTGTTGATAGCAGCAGGTGATTAGACTGAAGTTAACTGCTGCAGTTTAATGTTCTTTTTGTGGAGCAACAAGATCAAACTGAAGCTAAATGCTGCAGTTTGAAGATCTAGTGAATGTTAAAACTAACTGAAGCTACGTCCTGCAGGTCAATGTTCTGATGCTGTTTCTAAAGCAACGGGTCACTGTTGTATTAATAGATATGTATGCCTTTATCATACATATCTGTGGTTGTATTACTGAGTACTAACTGCAGGTTATGGTTGCAGACTGTCTACATTATGGTTCACATAAAATACCTCCACCACGCTAATTTTAAAAAGCTGTTGGTTTCAACACAGTAAAAAAAAGCCAACACATCTGATTGTCAATGACACATAAAAGAATAGAATCTTCTTTATTAGTCCCACAAGGGGAACTTTGCAACGTTACAGCAGCAAAGTGATGTAAGAAAAGTAAAACAACAGCTATAAATGAAAGAGGCGAGGTAGATACACGTAGAAATAAGAAATATCCAGATATGCAAACACTTCTTTATTTAAATTGCTTTAGGTTATTGGATCCTGAAGAAACACTCTCTCATCTTGCCTGTACTACTGTGTCTGTACAGCAACATGACAATAAACTGGATTTTATGTGAAAAACAGAAGAACACAAGAAGACAGGTTTGTGTTTCTATGATAACAATCAAAACAGTTACAGAGCTTATTGTTCCTTAAATCAGGAAAGATTTCAGGGCTACTAAAAAAAATACAATCCATCCATGTAGTTTTGAGAAACCAGTGTTTGTGAATTTAACATTTTACACGTAATATAAAGATGGAAAACTTCAGTTCTGCTGAGTGACGATACACCGGCTCAAAAAGAAAACTGAAATCAGGTAATTTAAGTTAATGAGGTTAATGGGATGTGATTACATATAATAGAATAGAATTAAAAACATTTTATTCTATTACTTGTAATTACGTCAGACCGTGAATATGAAAACAGACTAACGTAACCATGCCGACAGGCCAACCAATGAGGCTCCGTGTCGTCACACACCCGGAAGTCATGTTCATTCATTCTACCGGTTTCCTCAAGTTGCATCGCATCTCATGGTAGCGCTTTCTGCGGGACGCACAGTGAGTAGTTCAGCCGCAAACAGGCGCCTCCGTCGGCTTCAGGGTCGCTGCTTTAATCCCGACACCGAAAAACCAAAGAGCGGCGGCTGTGTGCGTGAGAGCGCGCTCGTTCTCCTGCCGAGGACACCAGCTGCTGGCGGCTAGCCGCTAAGCTAACAGATTTGGCTGTCACAGCAGGTTCATTTGAGCAGAGCAGCTTCCCAGTCCGCTCAAGGTTGAAGCGGCTGGAGGTGGCAGTGCGCTGCTTCCGCGTTTCTACCCAGAATGTCGCGTCCGCCTGTCAGAGAGCCGTGACCCCTCGTTTTCCTGCACATCTGCATTGTCATTGATGAGGTCAAAGATGTGTTTAGTTTGTTATGGAGGCTGCTCATGAGTGTAGAAGACACTGCTGTTAGCTTTAGCCCATTTTATGTGTGATTTCCCTTTTCAGAACAGCAGTCAGCCTTTTTTTTTTTTAAATTGTAAATTACTACCTTCACTTAGAAGCAGCATTTCAGTGACTTGGTGTTTGATGATGGATGTTTTTGTCTTTAAATGTTGGTTCCTGACAGCCATGTGTGTTGTGTTGCTCCTCCAGAGAGATGTTGCTGCTGGTGCTGGGTGCCCTCCTCCTGCTCTTCTGCAGCCTGGACGTGTGGTACTTCCTACGGGGGGCCCAGGTGTTTGTCCAGTCCTGGTTCCAGCCCAGAATATGGGACATTCTAGCTGAGCAGAGCATCGACGGCATGGTCCTTCCACACGATTTGGACTACTTGGGCCACATGAATAACTCTCGCTACCTGAGGGAGTGTGACTTTGCTCGCTTTCACCATTACATGAGAAACGGCTTGTTCATGGCCTCGCGCAAACTGGGGGCCAGGATGGTGGTAGGGGCCTCCACCATCCGGTACCGGCGCTCCCTGGCCTTCCGCGAGGCTTTTGAGATTCGGACCAAAGTAGTAAGCTGGGACGAGAAGGCCTTTTACCTGGAGCAGCGCTTTGTGTCCAAGAAAGATGGCTTTGTGTCTGCAGTCATGCTCTGTAGGCAGAACGTGGTGCACTGCAGCCCGGAGAGGATTATTGAGTTTGTCTGCAAAAGGAAGGTGAGTGAAGTGTTGGTAGCTAATAGTTACTATCTGTACTGATCCATCTGCTGATAGTTGTCTTGTTTCGTCGTTCTGTTTAGTCTCGTAAATGTCAGAAAAACACCCAGTGATGCCCGTAACAAGCTGATGATGTGAAACAGTTTGTTTTCCCACATTACCGACACAAACATGAGGATTAAGGCAAAGAAAATGCAGATCTGAGAAGCTGAGAGGCTGTAAAACAAAAAAATAAGTCTTATAGAAGGAGAAAAGTGATGCTGCTGGCATCCCTCAAACCGCTCATAGAAGCAAATAGAATAGAAATACTTCATTCATCCCTGAGCAGAAAGAGTAAAGTTACCGCCACCATGAATACAGATAAATAAGTCAAAATAAACAATAAGAAAACATATAAATGCACAATACATGTAATACACACTCTAAGGAAAACCGTCCTCTGATAAACTCTGAGGATGTCGTAGCCTGTAGATAAAACATGTACAAATGTGAAAGTCTATAAATTAAGAGCAGTTAATAACGATTTAAAGAAGGATTACAACCAACGACTGGCAGAAGATTTCCAGGTCCAGTCGCTGAAGGGAGGGTTGAAAAGTGAAACGTCACACAAACGCCAGCTTGGGTCGTCTTCAGGGTTTCCCAAAGACGAAGCAGACGTTCGCTGGTTAGGGTTCGGTGGGTAGCACCGTGGCCTCACAGCTAGAAGGTCGCCGGTTGGCGTCCCGGTGAGGACACCCGGGATCTTCCTGCGTGGAGTCTCCATGTTCTCCCCGTGCAGCGTGGGTTCTCTCCGGGTTCTCCGGCTTCCTCCCACAGTCCAGAAACATGCTGAGGTTAATTGGTGATTGTAAATTGTCCGTAGGTGTGAATGTGAGTGTGCTTGGTTGTCTGTCTCTAAGTGTAGCCCTGTGATAGACTGGTTACCTGTCCAGGTGAACCTGCCTTCACCCTGAGTCAGCTGGGATAGACTCCGCCCCCCTAGTGAGGATTAAGGTGTAGAGATGATGGATGGATGTTCATTGGTTTGCTTTGTAACGCCCACTGCAGTAAAAACCTTTCATATTTTAAACCTACCTTGAGTTCCTGGACGAGGATGTTTGTGTCATTTTCTTGGTTTTAATTCTTCAAACCTCCTCGATGACTTTTTGCGATTAATCAATTAATCATGTTGTCTCTGAAACAGCAGGTTCATGAAGTCCAACAGGATGTCCGTCAGAACCCCCAAATATTCTATAAATGATCACAGGAGAGTCTGAGCAGCTTGAACCTGACACTGTGTTGAGTTTTTCTTAAGCTGTTGCCGTAAAGTCTCACGCGACTCATTGTTTAACACTCTGGTTTTACTCTCTGCTGTGTTCGGGTGCAGATCGAGTGCCCCGAGTTTCCTGAGGACCTCAAACACTGGATCAGCTTCATTTCAGCCAGCAGCCAGGCCCTGAGAGCAGAGAGCGGACTGGAGGAGAAGAACAAGTGAAGCCGCACCGTGACGCCACGTATCATGAGTGTAGACGCATATCATGGCATTGCACGTACATATACAGCACACACACACACACACACACACACACGACTACAGTACGACATAGTAGAGAGTTTTAGTTGACTTTGAAGATTCCACTTACCTCCGTTTTGGGTGAACCCCACCTGTCGTGTACTTCAGTATGATGTTAAACTTAGAACAGCTGAATATGAAAACTTGAACTGTTACGTGTCCTATGATTTAAAATGCACCGTATGCATTGGGATCATGATGAAGGTTTTTCTTTTAAAAAGAAAGTGAAACAGGAACAAAGCTTTATTCTCGCTGCTTATTTAGTAGTTGACTGTGAGTAGACGGCATCTTCGTTCTCATTTAGCAATATCTCCTACCTTCAGATACGCATGTAGAGCAAAAGTTAATCTTCCACTGACATCGATGCATGTTTTGAAACAACCATGATATTTTTGTGCCTGTTTCTTGTAGTTTACAGTGACAGAGAGTTCTAACTTTTCACAAAAAAGATGTATACTTGAACCAACAATTGTTTAAATCTTTTGATTGCACAAGTTAACAAACTGCATTCCTGTCACCAATCTGAGAGGGAATATGTCATTTTAAGGGGGTCCACTGAGCAGTGCTTTAAATCTAAAACACATGCGTTTGAGTTGCGGGCTCCTCTTGATTGTAATTGCATGTGACTTTCAGAGAAAGTGCTTGAATTTGATCGATGAGCTAACGCGAGGTTGCTGGCGATTTTTCAAACCCGCAACGCACAATAAAATCTGAATGTTTTGTTCTTATCGAGCCAGCCATTTGAAATCAGAGCTTCTGTTTGTGACCAAAGTAATGTATTATTTCTGTACGGGAGGAATGGCGTTTCTACAAATGTACGTCTGATCTGTTTATGTTGTCGATGCACTGACCACAGAATCCTGTTCACTCCACTGGTGTATGAAGATATAAATAGTCTGTTTGTTTTCCACTTATCGTTTGCATTTCATTCTAATGCATTCATGTACCAGATTTAATTTATTGTGTTTGTTAATTATTTAAATGCATTTTAAATTAAAAATGCACTGGGAACTGTGCTCGGGTGTTCTGGTTCTTCTCAGGTGTGTGGATGTTCTGCGGTCGTCTGTTCTCCTCAAACAGCCGTTGGGTGACAGTAAACAGTTCAACAGTTTCTGGGTTGAAGATTTTTTACAATTTGGAGCTGGTCAAACTGGATTTCTGTGTCTTTAGATGAAGTTAAGATGAAAAACATGGAGTGCTGAGTGAGTTTCTTGGTGGAAAGTAGCCAACTACAGGTATGTAGGCTGATTTTGAGGTTTTATGTAGATAATTCCACCATCGTGCAGAAGGAAGTAGTTTTTATGGCACAACATACATGTTTATTATTATCTTTACATATTACATTTCTACATTAAAGACATTAGTTGAGAACTTAACTCGAAAACGTTCATCATGTCTTCTTAGTGATAATATAATGTTCAGGTTCTCTACATGTCTGAATAGAGAACCTGAACATTATATGAGTTGAGAACTTGTTATACTCACTGTTCCAAACTAAACAAAAGTTTATAATTAATCAATTGTAAGTAAGATCACAAAATGTGTGACCTTTCTTTTAATTGCTATCACAAAATCGCATTTAATGATCATGTCTGTTAAGGAATATTAATTACTTGATTAGTTGAATAATTTTGAGAAGCTAAAACCAAAAATAAAGGTCTGTAATTCTACATTAAAAAAAACTATTACAATTAAAATTAATATATGCATTTTTTTAGTCAGAAGTTTCGATAAACACTCCAGTTTAAAAAAAAATGAATTGCACGCAAAATCAGAAAAATGTGACTCTGTTTTTAATTAGTTTTACAAAATCGCATTTAATGATCACGAGTGATTAATTTATTTATTTTGAGATGCTAGAACCAATAAAGGTTTGTAATTCTACAACTAAAATAAACAAGATAACTATTAAAATCCATACATGCACATTTTATGGTATTTTAATTCATTTTAAATGTGTCAGAGTTTGAATAAACACTCCAGTTTAAAAAACAAACCGTTTCCGGTTGTTATGTGTTATTCTCGTTCAGGGTTTAAATGTCCTCTCTTCCGGTGACGTCACACACGCCCCGCCCCCCGCCCTTTCTTCCTGTAAACAAAGCAGCAGCTGAGCTCGGTTCTGACACTTTCGTGACTTTTCGCCACATTTTCGAGCTCGTCGCTGCTTTTGGACGATGGCTCAGGCCGGAGTGGTCCTGGACCGGGACCAGTTCAACTGCTCCATCTGCCTGGACGTGCTGCGGGACCCGGTGACCATCCCGTGCGGACACAGCTACTGCTCGGTCTGCATCCAGAACTACTGGGACCAGGACGACTTCCTCGGCGTGTTCGTGTGTCCGCAGTGCCGCCAGAGCTTCAGCCCGAGGCCGCTGCTGGCCCGGAACACCATGCTGGCCGACGTGGTGGAGCGCTTCAAGAAGACGGGGCTCCAGGACGCGGCGGCGGCGGCCGGCCCGAGCTTCGCCGAGGCCGACGACGTGGAGTGCGACGTGTGCACCGGCCGGAAGAGCCGCGCGGTCCGGTCGTGCCTGGTGTGTCTGGCCTCCTACTGCGACCTCCACGTCCGGCCGCACTACGAGTCCGCCGCCTTCAAGAAGCACAAGCTGGTGGCGGCGTCCAAGCGGCTGCAGGACAACATCTGCCCGCGGCACGACAAGCTGCTGGAGGTCTACTGCCGCACCGACGCCCGCTGCATCTGCTACCTGTGTCTGGCGGACGAGCACAAGGGCCACGACACGGTGCTGGCCGAGGAGGAGATCCAGCAGAAGCAGGTGAAGCTCGGAGCGGTTCCGTCCTGCGGCTCAGAGGCACTGGTGGTGTCGTGGTGCTGCAGGACGAACCTCAGAGTCAGAAACAGAACCTGGTGACTTCACCAGAACTTAGTAAAGACTGAGAAGTCTGATGTAAAGACAGAAGAACAGCCTCAAGTCCAAGAGGGTTTATTTACCATCTGTGCTCAAACAGTCTGGGATTCTGTCTGGGAGTCCAGTGAGAAAAAACCCACCTGGTCAACACAGGAGAGCAATAAAACTAGAATAATAAAAGATAAAATACAAAAAAATCCAATAAATAAACCTGAATGCTGCACAAGGAACTACTAGTGTTTTATAGGATGAAATGATTATTAATAGTAAATGTGATGATAAGATGTACTAGACAAACAGTGGCCTTATATTTACATGATATAATCATACTGCAGGTTTACTTACTTTACTACAAAGCACCAGAAAGCTCAGCTACTGCTCAAGATGTTCTCTGTAAATAATTAACTGACTTAAATATCAGAGTTTTGCTGCCATTTGCATCTACAGTCCAGGCACATGGAGATTCTCTGTGTGTTCAGTTTAGTTTTATTTATATAACTCACAGCACAGGTCATGTGAAGGTGCAGACGTCACAGGGAACCGAAAGGAAAAAACATCATCAAACCTCCAACAGAGCTGCTTTCAAAATGTGCAGAAATACTCAGTTACAGGTAAAAGTTTAGCATCACAGTCAGGAGTTTATCTGCTCGTTTTAGATCCAGAGAAAACACTGAAGTCGCTCTTCTGTCTGTTTGTCCAAAAACAAGAAGAACTCGTTTTCTAGAATCTAAAGCTGAGTTAAAGGGTCGTGTGTTGATTCGGTCCAACGTTCAACATCAGCGATCTAATCTGGTCTGGATGCTGTTTGTGTTGGACCGACCTTCGCCCTGATTCACTCTCAGAGAAACCAGATCTCACTCAGACGGTCTCCAGAGGACTCTGAGGAACAGGGCGGCGCTCCAAACGTTTCTGCTTTATTTTCACAATTATGTTTAAGGTTTCAAAGTTAGAAGTTTGTGTTTAAACCTCTGAGTTAATCCACTCAGACGGCTCCGTCCGATGGAATAAAACCAGAGGAGTCCGCTTTCTCTAATGTTTACACAGTTGGACTAAAACTTTTACAGTCTGTGGGGATTCCAGGATTATCTAGAAATCTATTACAGACTTTCACAAACGAATAAAAAGGGACCAAACATCTAAACCGGGGCTTCAAACATATTTTATTACTGCAGTTTTTAATCCAAATCTTGATGAAGTTGTGTGTTCACAAAGGTGTGATTTTATAAAGTTTCTGTGTCAGTCTCGTTCAGGTTGGACACGAACCTGAGTGCAGGGTTTGGTTTGAATAGAGATGAGAGGCTGTGATTGAGCAGCAGGACGACGGGACTCAAACTGACTTTAGGATGCTTCCAGGAGACAGTTGAGATGAAGTAAAAGTGGAGAATATATTCAGGCTTTGACAAATGCTTTAAATGATGCACAAATGTTTTCAAAAGTCTCATCCAGTCCAGATTTGACAGGTTCACGTGTAATGAGTTCATCTGATGTGGAGCTGATTGTGGGTTTTGGACATTTGATGGACTTTTTGGCTTTTTGTTTTTTTTGGAGAGAGACGTCTGGTAGCGAACTGACAGGAAACAAGAGGTAGAAGGAAGGTCCACGGTGCCTCATGGATGTAAAACTGGGTTTAAACCAGTCAAACATGGAAAGTCTGAGTGGATTTATAAAGGTGTGGATGGAAAAAAATCACAGTCAGAAGCTCTCTGTATTCATCAAGTCAAGGTTTTTCATTCGTGACCTCTTCCAATGTGGTGTGGGTAGAAAAAAAAACATTTACCTCAGTTATGACCTCCATAAACAACGACATACAGCTGAACACATGTATCAGACCTCCATCCAGTGTCAGGTTCACGCCACAGCTGCCCTAAATTAATAATCTCTTATGTGTCTGTAAAGGTTCATACACCAGCATGTAGCAGATCTTTACCCATAATGATGTTTTAATGCTAAAATATAGTTATTATTGTTATCCAGGAACTGTCAAATTTACTGTTCTACAAAAAAAAAGAGAGAAAACAGTAAAGCACATTGTTGTTTTTGGATTCAGATGTCAGATTCTAGTTATTTACCTGCATTCCTGAACAGAAACATTAGTTTTAGTGGCTGAAATTGAATTTAAATTCCTCATTGCTTTTCAAACATGGAGAGCTGAGTGTCGTTAAAGCGCTGCAGGCTGAACACGTCAGACAGCTGCTCTAGTAAACGTGTTGAACACTGTACATGTGGCATCAATAACAGAAACCTCGACCATCAGGAGACGCTTCAATTTCTCGTCTTCCCAACGTTTGTCTTCAGAAGCAGCTCGGCGACGTGAAGCAGAGCTCCCAGCTGAGGATCCAGCAGCGAGAGAAGGAGGCGCAGGAGCTGAGACAAGCCATCTTCTGTCTCGTGGTAAGTGCAGCGTTTCACCGCTACGAAGCCTCCTCTCACTCCACAGCTCAGGATCTGTCCTCACAGTGATGTTCTCCTGAAGCAGCAGCTTTCTGACTCTGTGTCTCCCTCCAGCGTTCAGCTCGGACAGCGGCTGAGGAGAGCGACCTCGTCTTCACTGAGCTCATCCGGCTGATAGAGCTGAAGCGCTTCGAGGTGAGAGAGCTGATCAAAGCCCAGGAGAAGACGGCCATCGGCGAGGCTGAGCAGCTGCTGGAGAAGATCCAGAAGGAGATCGCCGAGCTGAAGAAGAACGAGGCCGAACTGGACAAGCTGTCCCACACCGAGGACCCCGTGCATTTCCTCCAGGTCAGGCGGGTTTGTGGTTGTCCTCACCTCCCAGTCGCACAGGGTCCAACGTCTTGTTCTCTGTCTGTGTTCAGAGCTGCCAGTCTCTCCAAGCTCCCGCCGTGCTGTCGGCTTCCCCTCCGGTCAGCGCCGAGCCCGGCCTCACCTTCAGCCCGGTGGTGACGGCCGTGTCGGACTTCAAGGAGCTGCTGCAGGAGGTCTGTCAGGGAGGGTTCGTCAGCATTTATGAAAAAGGTACGTGGAAGGTTCTGGTTCTGGTTTCTATGTGACGTAAACCAGGAGGCCCTCTGTTCATCACTCTGCTTTCTGTGCAGTGAGAGACGTGGTGATCGTGAGTCCTCAGAGTCCAGCGGTGCAGCTTCAGGCTCAGTCTGGAGACGCCGGGTCGGCCGGACCACCGGCCGGACCGCCGGACCCACCGACGTGTCAGTTTGTTCCAGGTAGGTCACATGATTAAACTACTGCTGGGACATTTACAAAAAGTTATTAAAAAGTTATTAAAAAAAAAAAAAAAAAGATGAATCGCACCTTCCTCAGTTCCCTCATTTCTGGCCCACCTGTAACACTGATGCTCAGGCTCCAGCCACTAGAGGGCGCTAATGCACCTGGAGCTGGTTCACCAGCAGTGAAGAAGATGCACAAAAACATCTTTTTTGTTTTTTAAACTTCAGAAAGAGACAAAAAGTCTTAAAGTGTTGAATATAATCACTATAGTTACACTCTGAGACAGATGAAGAATGCAGATAAATACAGATGAACAATAAATATTTTTCTACATTTCTGTCACTGAAAATCTTTGCTTCATGAGTCAGATATTGTTATTTGATACAAAAATGCAATTAATTGATTACAAAGCCTCTAATTAGTTCAATTTTTTAAAAATCGCGTCCCACCATGAATATAAACACCGCTAGCTTCTGGTGTTAGCATATATAGCTTTAGTGATGTAATAGTTTACAGGTGAAAATCCCAAAGCCTGACTTTAAATATCCTGGTTTGACTGTAAAAGCATCTTAAACAACAACTAAAGGTTCATTTCACTGTGTTTTAAACTGACAGGGCTCCTTATTTTCAGAGGTTTTCTTCCCGAGCTGCAGGATTTCTGTTGGTTATTTAACGCTTGTTGTCATGAATCATTCATCTCTCGTTATGTTTAAATTAACAAATAACTAATTATCTGTGAACTGTATGTATGAAGTATAGAATGGTGAAAATGTCAGAGGGGACGTTCTAATATACTAATATAATATAATATACTAAAACAAAGATAATCCAGAAGGTTAATGTAATTAAATGATAACTGGCTGAAACAATCTGTCGCCATGACAACAGCTGCAGGTTAACGTCAGCTGACTGACTGACGGATGGATTAATTAACTCATTATGGCAGCTCTTCGTTACAGCGTTATGTCAGTGTGTTTAAATGTAAAACACACGTCATGGTGATAAATGCGGCAGAAAAACAGAAACAAAACAGCTCAATAAAACGTGACCGAGCTGATTCACGCAGCTCCTCAGATCTCAGTTCATAAGTCGAGTTTTTATTGCTGCAAACTTAGAAGCTCCTGTTTTAATTAAGTTTAAGCATCGGTGTAATGAAACCGCACACGAGCAGCCCTGATGTTTGTTTCAGGTTTTAAACAGTAGGAATGACTTTCCTGACTAGCGTTTTACACAAAGAATCCAGACAGCAAAGACAAATAAATCTACAAATAAAGCATAAATAAAAACATGTTTCCTTAAACTTTAAAGCATTTTGAGAGAAGATTTAAAAGAAGATAGCAGATAATAGCAGATGATCCTGATCAGTCTGCAGATCTCAGTGAAATGTAGAAATCTGTTCAGGAACAAGGAAATCTAAGGTCCTAAAGGTCTTTGCATGGCTGTTTTTTTCTTTAATGGAGCACAGACGGTCATTTTAGTTGTTTTTCTGTGTTAAATAAAGACATTTTAAGTCATTGTTGTTGTAGACAAGCTGGAAGAGGTTCTGTGGTGATGCTTTACCTGTTTTATCCAGTGGGAAAGTAAAGCGGGTGTTAAATTAATAAAACATTGTGATGTAATGCAGATGTTCCTTTGGTAGCAGCAGTTTAACTGGTTCCTGTGATCTCTGGTCTTATTCTTTGTGCATTTTATTCCACTTCCTCATGTGGTTTGTGTCCTTCTTGTCTGATAACGAGACCTTCTCTCTCGCCACGTGCAGCAGAAGCACTGCAGTAACTCTTCTTGTTCTCTCGGTAGTCAGCCCTCCACTGGGTCTGGACCAGAACCCTGTGAGCCCCCTCAACCCGTTCCTCACGCCAGGACCTGCTGTGCCCACGTTTGCCTTCTCGCCGTTCGGTAAGTGGAGCCGTCGTTTCAGGACGTTTAGCATAAACAGGACCTTTAGTTTTAGCAAAATTATACCACAAGTGTTCTCGTTGTAACGAAGAGAAAACGTATTTTCTGCAGCAGTGGGAGAAGAACGGAGATGTTCTGCCTTAAACAAAAGCAGGAAGGTGTTATCCTAAACATCACCGGGCTGCAGCTGTTTCCTTTCCTGTGTAATCCTTTTAAATGTTGATGTTTCTCTGACTGAACCAGCTCAATAAGCTGCTACTGTCCTGCACTGCAGCACTGGACATGGTTGGGTTTTATATTTAATTTATTTATACAGTATTTTTGATCCTTTTTTAAAATCTACGGCACTAATACAAAGTACATCCTGGACAAATAGAGAAACTAGCATTAAAAATATTCTCCTCTATGTTACGATTAGATTGAAATTAGATTTTTTTTTGTGTAAAAGGACGAAGCTTCGATAGATTTAATTTGATGCCAACATGTTGGGAAACGTTACAATCAAGTGATTTAAATGTCTCGTGTTCAGAGTTTACTCGTTGTTTTGGCTGATTTTTGACAGTTTCTACGCTTTCAGGCCGTTCAGTCGCACTAAAATAAGCCTCATGTTGTTAAATGTTGACATGAAGACAACATTGAAGCAGCTTGTATTAAACCAATATCGATCCGTCTACACTTACAGGAACCTTCTGGGGCCCTAACGCTCTGTTTTGGCCATTTTCAAGGGCCAATAACTAAAAATCTGGCCTCTGCTGTAACCATTCGATCATCTTTATCTGCAGGAAACACTGTAAATGGCTCCTCGGGTTTACTGAGGGTGAAACTACAAACGTTCCCAGATGTGAAAACTTATAAAAAATGTTAGAAATCAGCCAAAACATTTTGCAGAACTTAGTTTTGAGTCCCAAATAACAGACAAGTGACCAGAATGTGGGACAGTGCAGCAGCATCTCTGGCGACACGGATCGACCCAGATGTGAGGCGTCCTTGAACACGTCCGCCTCGTCCTCGTGTTTCTGGACACTAATAACTCCTCTTTGTGTTCGCTCAGGCTCCAAGCTCTCCTCAGGATCCAGACAGAGGCACCTCCAGCGACGCGCTCACCCCAGGAGGAAGTAGGCCTCCGGCGGACGTCTAACTCCACACTTCATCCCGGCTGAATGAGCGGCGTGTGCTCACCAATCCACGCCGTCGCTCAGGAGCCGGACCTTCAGAATCATCCATCTGCTACGACTTGAACCTGGTGTTCCAGAAAACGCTAGCAAAGTGAAGACCACACTGACGACGCATTTACTTTAAGTATTAGGCAGCAACAAGCAGGACTCACTCAGTTCTGTGGTATCAGCCTGTCAAGGTTTAGTTTGAGTTTTTATGGACGTTTGCTTTTTTAAGTATTTTTCATTTTTAACCAAAACTCAGTCAACAATCATTTTGCTTTGAACACCAACTGTAATCTGTGAAACGCTGACATTAAAGAGCAGAAAGACTTTCTCACGGCTGCTGCTCGTTCTCACGTTTCAGGTGCATTCTTCAGTGCAAAAGGCTGACGTCATGCACCAAGCTGGTGGTTCCCAACATGGGGGGCAGGACCCTCATGGGGGTCCCAAGATAACTGTAAAAAATAAATATAAAAAAGCCTACATTTATCAAATAAATGTGTATCAGAGCTGTCAAAATTAAAAGTGTATACTTCTTCCCTCTCATTGTTTTTCTTTTTTGCTCTTTTTAAAATTATTTTCTTTACTTTTTTTTTTTTTTCCTCTTTCATTTGTTTGAAATAAATTCCATTCATTCATTCATTCATTCAAAAGAAAATTAATGTAAAGAGATGAATCTGTGGAATTAAAACATGAATTTAACACATTAATGCACAAACAACAGCAGTTATTACTCATGATTAATATTAATGATTCAAACTGGGCTCATGAAAACGAACTTCTGTTGTCTTGGGCCTCAAAAAGTTTGAGAACCACTGGACTCAACTGTTCAGGGCTTCTGTGTAAAAATGTAATCTGATTACATTCAAAGGTCAGAACATGAAGCGACCTGCTGTTCACTCAGTGGGAGGAGCTCTCTGCTCAGCCTGTGATTGGACGCTCCAGAGTGACACCTGAGAAGCTGCTCACCTGTGTGACGTCCCTCTCTGTGGCTCATACTCTGAGCTCTGAGCAGGAAATGGCAGCCGCGACCATCTCTGTGGAGCAGGACCAGTTCTGCTGCCCGGTGTGCCTGGAGGTTCTGCGGGACCCGGTGACCATCCCCTGCGGACACAGCTACTGCCTGCAGTGCATCGAGGACTACTGGAACCGGCCCAAGCAGAAGGGCCAGTACACCTGCCCTCAGTGCCGGCAGGTGTTCAACCCCAGACCCCTGCTGAGCAGGAACACGGTTCTGGGCGAAGTGGTGGAGAAGTTCCAGCGCAGCGGAGCTCAGGCTGCGGCCGGAGCGGAGGAGGGCAGGTGCAGCGTGTGCACCGGCAGGAGGAGCAGAGCCGTCAAGTCCTGCCTGGTCTGCTCCGAGTCCTACTGCTCGGCCCACCTCAGGACCCACGAAGAGCGCTTCCACGCGAAGGCCCACAAGCTGATCCCGGCCTCGGAGCATCTGTGTCCGCTGCACGACAAGCTGCTGCGGCTGTACTGCCACAGCGACCAGCAGAGCGTCTGCTCCCAGTGCGTGAGAGAGAAGCACCGGGGCCACGACACCGGGTCGGCGCTGGACGGGAGGGCGGCCCAGCAGGTGGTCTGATCGGTCCTCTGGTCTCAGATGTGTTTATGAGTGGAGTGATGGCAGCTTGATGCTTTCTAGGGATCCCTGGAGAGCTCATGTGCAGTTTGACTCCAGCAGTCAGTGATTTACTGGAACAAGTGTTTGATCGGAAAGAGGAACCAGAACCGAGTCAGTGAGTGAAGCTGGACCCTCCCCAGCTCTGTAGTGCGTGTGTGATGGTTCCCAGTTGGTCCTGTAGACTCCAGGAACTTCATCTGTCATGCCAGCTCACAGGCACATGTTTGAGTTACCAAACTACAGGTTATTTGAAAAAAAAGCCTAAAAAATAATAATAAGTTCAGTAAAACAAGAGCAAATCTCAGTAAGAACACAGCAATAGAAGTGTAGTAAGAGAAAATAAATATATATAAACGTTAGAGCAGAAATTCAGCAGCAGTTGTGTTCAGCACTGAACGTTTGTGCAGCAGCAGGTTGATGTAATGCAGCACACTGTTGGTTACAATATGTGTATAAAGTGTTTAATAGTCAGTCTGTGGTGGACGTTTATTATCATGTGTGCAGCGTAATAACAGCAGTTTAACACGTTTGTACGCTCCCATATACACAATAAAGAATATCAATATATGAAGAAAAGAACCAAAACATATAGAAATAGATTAAAAAACAAAGAGACAGAAACTAAGGTGCATCTTGTCTATTTACATGTAGCAGCAGATATACGTTCACAGTGCACACAACACTGGATCTGGGTTTGATTTTTTTATTTGTACTATAAAGGAACAGACATTTTGGGAAAACACTTGTTAGGTTTCTGTTACACGAGAACATCGTCATCACGCTCCAGTCTGTGGATAACAACACGCCAGTAAAGCTGCAGTCAGTTAGCTTAGCTTAGCACAAAGCGTCCTGAGTGACCTGTGAACACAAACACAGACAAAAAGCGAACCAGGCTCACCTGAGAACAGACCTGCAGCGTCTGCCGGTTGCCAGGCAACTCCTCTTGTCGTTTCCAGCCTTTGTGCAAACCAGCTGCTGACTCCAGTGTTTAAATATCTCATGTACCAGTGCTGACAAATTGTATGAAAACAAAGACACACAAACAAATGAAGCTTATTAGCATCCTCTGTTTGTGCTTCAGGTGTTCAGACAACTACCAAAGACTTCAGAAAACTTCCAAACGCGATGATTCTCAGGCAGGTCTGGAGTCTTATGGAGCATCTGCTTTAAATTTCTAGAACTTTAGTCACAGTGGACATCAGAGATAATGACGTCCACGGGTAGTGTGAGCTGTGCTGTATGGAAACACATCTGTCTGATGTCTGAGTTCAGGTCTTCCTGAGTTCTGCCTCCCTTAAAGGAGTGTCGATGCAAACTGTGACAGGCAAAGCTGGAGCATGCAAAGTGTTCTGGGAGATTCATGGTGCTTCGGGAAAGTCCTGTCACATCACGGCAGCAGTTAACAAACCAACAAGAGATAGTGAACAGGAAAAATAAATCACTTCTCTGTGGCGACCACGAGCCTGTAGAAGAGTCGCTGCATGTTTCACCGACTCACAGGAATCCTGCACAAAGCGACAGACAAAGAACAGCCACGAATGTCAGATTTGATCTAAACCTGCAGCATCGTGCACTGCTACACAAAGCAGGCAGAGAAAGACAGGAGGTCAAACCCGAGTCGTGTTGGGAGTCCGAGGGCCTGAAGAGTGCCGTCATGGCTGCTGTTCTTCTGTTGAGAAGATAATCATCTGTCACTGTTGTGGCTACAGACTTTATTAAGATCCCTGTTAGCTGCAGCTCAGCCACAGATGTTCCTCCTGGAGTCCAACATAGAAGAAAACAGAAAACATTATCAAAACAAAACAAAAGCCAAGTGAGCTTTACACGCATAGTGAGATTATTACTGATCAGTTCACATTTAATCACGTGACTGTTTCAGTTTCTGGTGCCTCATATTTCTGCCCAGATGTTTCTACACATCCTCTGCTGCTGTGAGACTTCTGCAGCTTCAACTGACGCTTTGTATAATTCAGTTTCCAACCGTCTGAATGTGATCAGTCTCTGGAGAAGCTTCATTAAACATCAGGGTGAGCCGTCCTGTCTGAGGGCTCTGACCTGTGACTGGACACATAATGGACCCTGGGTTTGTCTGCTGGATGTCATTTAGAGCTGCTGTGACGGCTTCAGAGGGTAAAATATTGAACACAGGGAGGGTAAGTGTGCCTTGGTCCTGCAGCGTTATCTGCTTCTCAGATGTTTCTGCGGCTCACAGACCAAAGGCCTCCCAGAGTAACGCAGCCCTTTGATTGTAGAATCAAAACTTTCCTTCCTGAAAGGCGAGCGTGGAAGAAGAAGCGCTGAGCGCCGTGAGGGACCGCTCCATGTGATACTCATCTCTTGTATTCTCTCAGAAAAAACTCCAAGAAGCCTCTTTGAAGTCTGCGCAGAGACTGAAGGACGCGGAGAAGGAGCTGAGATACGTCATCAGATACATCAAGGTGAGTGCGTTTCCTCTGTAGGCGCTGCTAATGCGTTGTTGACACTCAGCGTGGAGTCCAGAACCACGACTCCTGGAGACCAAACTGTGGAAGCTTTCTCCTCCACAGCACTCCACCGAGGCGGCAGTGGAGGAGAGCGAGAGGATCTTCTCCAGGCTGATCCGGTCCATCGAGAAGCAGAGCAGCGAGGTGAAGGAGGTGATCAAAGTCCAGCAGAGGGCGGCTGTCAGTCAGGCTGAGGAGGTGCTGGAGAAGGTTCAGAGGGAGCTGGTGGAGCTCAGGAGGACCGAGGCTGAGCTGGAGAAGCTCTCCCACACCGATGACCACGTCCACTTCCTGCAGGTACGGAGCTAAACCCATCCAACTTAGAAATATTATTCTGTTAAAGGCTTTTTCACCGCTTGCTGCAGACAGTTTCCAGGCTGGAGGAGTCAGGACCAGGAGGCAGGATGTAGAACTGGTCTGACCTTTCAGGCTCTCCGCTGTCTCTGGGCCTGTATTTACTGAATGTTCAGGATTAAGGATGCACCTTAAAGTGGTGATTAATGAATCCCTGCTTGTTTATGGTGGTTCTACATCTGTACAACGTCAGCATTCCCTGATCACCTCCTGGTGTGAGAAATCCAGCTTCAGAGCTTTTAGAAAAGCCTCCCAGGTGGAGTTACTACGAACACTGTTTACACATGACAGAGTGCTGATGATGGTAAATCTGACCTTAATGTGGCTTCAGTCACAAGTACAGCTCCTAACAAACTCATTAGACCTCCACCCAGTGTCAGGTTCACGCCACAGCTGCCCTACATGAATCATCTCTTATGTCTCTGTAATGGTTCATACACCAGCATGTAGAAGATCTTTAACCTAAATGATGCTTTTAATGCTAAAGTATTATGATTGTTATCCATGATGTTTCTATAGTAAAGCTCATTATTAGGGTCCGAGCACCCAAAAG